>NC_059125.1:15239365-15542092 GCF_020740685.1 Jaculus jaculus | reverse complement strand
CCTGGACAGTGCTTAGCTCTTTTATGTTCTCTGGAAGGGGTTATGTAGGTGTCCATAACAAGTAAGTTCACAATGTCACCATCTGGATTGCCCAACTACTCTCCCTATTTCCTCTCCAGCCTACTACTGTCAGAGTGGTCTATTTCAAACTCAATCAGCCCATACTCCTTTCCTGCTTAAAATGCCAAGCTGCACATCCCAGTTTAGAAGGGTGTGGATGCACTGTTTCCACTTCCCATCACATGTGCCACATCCTGCCTGTGCCCTTCCTGCCCTAGCCCACATAACATATTACATACCCACTCAGCCTTGGGGGCTTATCACAGCTGATGCCTGCGCCTGGAATGCTCCGTACTGGCACATCAGTCACTCACCTCATCTCTTACAGACATTGTCTTTGTCTACTGTTCAAAAGCAGCCACAAATCACTCTCTTAATACTTGATGAGGCTCTTACCATGTGACATTTCCCTTGCGTCCTCCTCTTTTCACTCCCTCCCTACTTTTCTTTCTCTCCCTTTTACCCCTCCTTGCCTCCCTCATTTCTTTCTTCCTTCCTCCTATTTTTTCTCCCTTCTTTTGTTCACTTGCTCTCTTTCTCTCCCTCCCTCCCTTCCTTCCTGCCTCATCTCCCTCCATTAGCAAATGAGCTCTATGAGAACACAAGCTCTTTTCTGTTTACCTGCCCCTGGCCCATTTTATGCACTCAAATATTTGTTGAAAGAATTAGTGAATGCCAGTGAAACTTGGCAAATGTCCGATGTTTTGCTAAATGATTCAAGATCTAAATCCCACAGCACATAGCATTGGCTCTGCAGAGAAGTAAGCAGTAAATAGGACTAGTGACCACAAACTTCAGAAGGTCCTAACCAACACTGACCATTTACAACTGCCCCTCCTGTAGACAAGTTTCAGCCTGAACTGAGTTTTTATTACCTACTCATAAACTCCTGAATCATGCGGTTTACAGGGCAAGTGCTAATGCAGTCATAATTATATTGGTGTGAACACATTGTCATAGAAATGTAGCAAACATAGGCATAGACATTTAAGAGAAAGCAGCTGTTCCCAACACAAGAGCAACTGTCGCATAGAAACCAGTCAGCAAGCACCCAGCTAAAGAACTTGAACTAAGTGACTGAAGTGACACACCCTGTAAATCAGAGTAAGATGACAGCTTGCACCAGCACCAGCACCTTAGAGCGCTGCCCAGAGAGCTATGCATTTGAGAAAAGTGAATAATTAACACATGGCTCCCACCTTGCCTACAGGGTAATGTTCATTCTTTTTCTTGTTTCATTAGATCATGCACAAAATAAATGTTCACTTTAGACTGTGGGTGATTTCCTTTCTTTCTTTCTTTTTATTTTTCTCTTTGGAAATAGATCAACAAACAAGAAGGGACATGACTTCATTATAAATTCAGCACTTATTAATCTTTGAAATAACAATTGCTCCATTAAGACACTCAAAGGTGAAAAATGTCAAACTCTTGACCTTTTCTTAATTCCCACCCATACTGAGCCAATGAAAATGTGTCCACCCTCCTCCTCTGCCCAGCATGAATACTTGCCCGAGACTCCTCCATGAGGATTCTCCAGAAGCGTTTCTCAGCCGCAGCACTATTGCCAATTTGGATCAGATAAAGCGTTGTTATGGAAGCTAATAGTATATTGTGGAATGGTTAGTAGCATCCCTGGTGTCTATCCATTGGTTTCAGTAAGACATCATCCATCCCCAGGCCTGGACAATCAAACTGACTCCTTATGATGCAAATGATCCTCCTAAGACCATACAATTTCAGGTTGAAACCACTGTGAAAGACACTGTAATATGTAAAACAACCAAGAGGGAAGATCAGTTTTTACTCTGTCTTCTTCTATTCCTCCCTCTCTGTCTGAGGCAGTTTACTCCGAAGCTCTCCATCTAGCAGTGCACTCAAACCTCTTCCACACTGTGTCAGTCATGTTTATTGCCTATCGAACTGAACTTACAGGACAGGGTGCTTTTTTTGGGGGGGGGGAGATTGCCTGAAATTCATTGCAAAATTGGATTCCCTCATGAAATATTGCATAGCAAGATTATACTTTTAAAAACCAACCAGGGGTTAAAATAATCATTTCTGAGGCTGGGCATTATTTGTAATGGGTGGAAAAAAGCTTAAATGTTTCAAATCAGACATTTAAAGATCATAATATTTGTATGAAGAATTCTTTAAAGGGAAAGTAGAGTGCTGGTTTTAGTTTGAAACCAAAGAGGGGGGAACAAGCCATTTGTCTCTGTCTTTTGCTGAAATAACTAACTTTAATGACAATATACTTAGCATAGCAACAGAAAGAGCAGGGCTAGCCTTACAAGAGTTTACAACTCCACAAAGACCATTAATCAGCAAACAATCTATAAAGCCAACCTAAAGAAAATGTGTTCCAACTGCCTCATTCCCTTGTCTTGGTTATAATCCAAGAGTAAATCCTCCAAGTCTACATCTCACTACCCATAAAATGTCTTATCTTTCTCTACTCAGTAAAGGCCATCAACAAAATCTCCACACACTGGTTTCCCCAAAAGGAATGAGGATAGAAACTTGTCCACCAAGAGGCACTAGGTGGGAAAGATGAATGACCAATAAACCTACCATAAATCTTCCATAACATTTCTTTTGTAAAGCTGACATGAATTCAGAAAGAGTGTTTCTTCAGGATTTTCATCAGCTTTAATATTTACCCAGAAAGAGTTCCTTCTAATTGGAGAAGGGCATTTCAGATTATTTAGCACTGTACAGGAAGCTGACAAATGGAACAAACTTAATTTCAATGGCATAGTCACAGAATAATATGGTTTTGTTTGCTTTCATAATTTTCTTTTATGATATATGCATGTATTTGCATGTGCATATGTTTATATACATACACATAACAGATACACACACACACACACAGCGCCTCACTCAACCACTGAGCTATATTCTAAACTCTTTGTTATGGTTTGAATATCATTCATAGGGCCATGTGTTTAAACACTTGATCCCTATTTGGTGGTGTTGTTTGGGGAGGTTATAGAACTTATAGGAGGTAAAGCTTTCCTGGAGGAAGTAGGCCTTGAGCTTTTATAACTCTATTTCCTGTTCCACTGAGATATTAGTAAGCACACTGCTGTGACTTTGAACTCTGCCACGCCTTCATTATCCTGATGGTATATATACTGTCCTGAACCAATAATAAACCAAATAAAGCTTTCTCCTTTGCTTCTTGTCAGATATTTGATCACAACTTTGAGAAGAGTAACCAATACAATTTTGTCTGAGAATTTGTGATTTACTGATATATCATATGGCCATTTGGCATGAATTGATAGATATATTTCGACATCCTCTAGTATTATTTTTGATGATTTTTCTTCTGGTGGGTTAATAACTTGCTTTTTGCAAGCTACACATTTTTGTTTGGATTGAAGAGAACAATGGTTGGCATATTCCATCCTTATCTAAATTGTGATTTTTGCTTTAAACCCTTTACTCATGACTTGTACTTTGTAACATATTTTGGTTCCCTCTCATGAAAACACCCAAATGAGGCCATGTTCAGGGTGATTGTCTGGTGAGACATAGGTAGATCCATGGCAGCAGGTGAACACCCAGGATTCTCTTCTCTAAGAATGGTAGGGCTCCCCACAAATCTAGTACATGGAGTGGGTGAAAAGTCTGGGATATCATTCCAATGCTGGGAAGGTGCCTTTTGAATTTATTAATGACAATTTAAACATCCTTCAAAAGCTGTTGTGATGCATGATGACATTATGTGTTAAGTTTAGGAGATGATGCCTAGATGCTTCCAAAAAAACTTCATGCAATTTCTTAAATAACTCATCACTAGGGATAAGCCTTTCATAGTTAAGACAACGGAAATAATGACTTGAATATTGCTTGGAGAGAGCACGTTGTTATTTCCTCCCCTACTAAATGCAAATATATCTATCAATAGAACATCTTTGCAAAAATTTGGTTGCTGACTTTCCAGTTCATGTTAGCCAAAAGGCTGAGAAGCAATTGGTTGCTAATTTTAAGGCAACCTAAAATACATCAATCCATCCAAATGATTACAGAATGAATGTCTTGGAATGCCGTATTCTCTCTATCATTTTTAGATATAAAATAACTCCAAAAGTGAATTGTCTAAGAAATATGAGGACAGACAGTGGGACACATATTTACAGTGGGGTCGATAAACTGAACCTCTCTAGCCAAACAGCCCTCATTGGCTTGCCTTGTTAGGCAATAGTTCACAGAGAAAATTTACAATCTACTTGTGTTCTACAGCATCCGTTTCATCTCTTATTGTACAATGTGCCAACTGACTGACAGTACCAGAACATGTAGGCTAGATGAGGGAATGCTATTGTTTGAATGATATCATTCAGCCTTGACTCTTTACCAGAGATGGAGGTGCAGTATTGCCACTTCACTCAATTGTAGTGTTTTGTTGGAATTATGTGGCCAGCAAGGGACTGGAACAGGACTGAAGCCAGTCCCCTACCCTTTATATTTTCAGGGATAGGGATGGAAACTAGGGCTTTGCACATGTTAGGCAAGCACTCTACCAATAAACCACAGCCCCAGCCCATTGAAGCCAGGCTTGTTACAGCATATCTTAGCCAGTGTCTCCCTCCCTTCCATCTGGGAGAACAGGCCATTGTGCGTACTTACTGAGCTGTGGTCTCTTCTTGAAAAGATGTAGATACGGGAATGGCAGAAATCACATACAGCAATAGTTAGATAGGTTTTCTGTGCCCTGATGTGAAATCATATATATCTTTAATACTCCAAGGCAGTAGGGGAGTCATGAGTCAATACTAGTACTGGTTAGTTAATGTCATCCCTGTATGTTCCTTCATGAGACAAGCTCCCCAGTGCAGTCCAGTTGATCCTATTTACTTGCCTACACTTTGCTTATCGGCTGTTCTTTCTTTTTTTTTGTTGTTGTTGTTTGTTTTTTGTTTTTTTTCTGTGAGCTCTTTAAATGGACAGAGTGCAAGCACCACACTGGAGAACAGCCTGTGAATGTTCCTTCAGGTACAGTAGCAGAGTTGAAAATTCTGCCACTGCTGTTCCAGAACATAGCAAGGTGCTATATTGGCAGATGAGCTTTGCTGACAAAGACTTACAAGTTATAGGTATTGCCTAGAGAGTCTCTCTTATTTTTCTTTTCTTTTACAGCGATTATTCTCTGAATCTTCTCTTTCCAAACCTGTCCCTGCAGGATTCCTCCCTCTGCTTTGTTTCCCACCAGGCTCACATTTTTCATATAATATTTGTCCTTATGCATTCAAACATCTCTGGACTAGTTTGCCTTGTCCATAGGACAAGCCTCTCAGAAGCAGGCATGCTACTCATTATTTTGAATTGCCTCAGGGTCTGGCAGCCTCTCTTGGCATGCTTGATGTTTCCCTCCCCTCTCCTATTTTACTCTCTATTCTCTGATTTTTTTTTTTCATCTAAATTCCTTAGTAGTCATTGATTTAAGTATCTACCAAACCTCACAACAGCAATTCGCCACTTTGACTTCTCACTCCACTTTGCCTGTATTAACTATTTACTTTCCTCTGGGTTTCTATTTCACCTCAGAAAGATGAAGAAGAAAGGCTTTTGCTTTTGTGGTCTCTAGGCAGCTGTTGGGGATTGGCATTTTTAACCTCTCCGAGCTTCTCAAGGTCCCTATTTATATTTTAAAGATGTTATAGGAAGAGAAGGAAGGGGGAAAGATTAAATGAAAAAAGGAATATTTTTGGTTTCTCACTCCTTTCGAAGAACAAGTCAAAATACTTAATTAGACTGCCATTCAAATAACCACTTCAAATAACTTCAAAGGTAGGTATTTCTAAGGTGACTTTAAATTGTCATTGCTTACCTAGTATTCACTACCTTGCATTTTGCTCTCCTTAACTAACTGCTTCTAATTAGCACAATATGACTACAGTAAGAAGAAGTCACCTCCATGTTTAGTCAGAAAAAAAAAAAGTTTATGCTAGTAGGATCTCTTCTTAGCTGGCTATGATGCAGTGAACTGGCATGTTGGAAAGGCCCACATGGCAAAGAACAAAAGGTGATCTCTCACCAACATCAGCCCAATAAACAAAGCCCTCCATCCAAAAGCCATCCAAAAGTGAGCTGAGGCGTTTCAACCACTACATGTATGAGCATAGAGACACAGTCTTCACCAGCTAGGTATCCAGATGAGATACACAGTTCAGCGGACATGTTGATCCTGCCCTGTTGAGACCCTGAGAAGGGGACATGCTAAGTTATGTCCTGATTTTTGACCCATAAAATCTGTGAGATAATAAGTGTATGCTCTTTTAAATCTCTAATTTCTGGGGTAATTTGTTAAAGTGCAATAAAAAACTAATACAAGAACCTCATAGAAAGAGCCAATGCAAACAATTGTTGACACATGTAGCCATCAGTGTGAGACTCATGAGAGATAATGATGCTAGCTTTCAGGTGATAGAAATCTCCATTCCCCCACATCATCAAGGATAGTTCTCTCTTCTTCTATTAGGCATCCTCTGACCATTAGAGTGTCTTATTAAAAAATACCCTGTATTTATTTATTTTCAAGGAGAGAGAAGGAGAATGGGTGCTCCAGGGCCTCTAGCTACCGCAGATGAATGCTAGATGCCTGTAACACTTCGCGTATCTGGCTTTACTTGTCTACTTGGGAATTGAACCTAGGTGGTTAGGCTTTGCAGTCAAGCAGTATAACTACTTAAACATCTCTCCGGCCCCAGTGCTTTATTTTTAAATGAAGGAGTAGTCACGAATTAGATTCAGGCTGGAGAGATGGCTCAATGTTCAAAGGAATTTACTTGCAAAGCCTAACAGCCCAGGTTAAATTCCCTAGTACTCACATAAAGCCAGATGCACAAAGTAGAACATGTGTCTAGAGATCATTTGCACTGGCAGGAGGGTCTGGTGAGCCCATACTCACTCTGTCTGTTTCTCTGTCTCTCCCTCTTAAATAAAGAAATAAAAACATTTTTTTAAAGACTTAGATTCAATACAAATTTTTGTCAGATTAAAATTAGTAGTATGGGCTGGAGAGATGGCTTAGCAGTTAAGGTACTTGCCTAAACTTAGTCACATCAAAAATTATTTCCCTTGACCTTCAAAATTAGTTTAAGTGCATGTGTATTTAATTTCTCATACTTGCTTCATTTTGTTTCTTCATTTATTCATTGACCTTTATATGTAATAGCAGTTCCTCTAAATAAATATTAAAAGTGAAATGCATGTTTGGCAATTTGCATACTAATGGGATCAGTTTTAAACTTTATTGACAAAATATAAAGTTTTATACATTTTATTTATTTATTTATTTGCAAGAAAGAAAGAGGCAGAGACAGAAAAGTGAGAAACAGAGAATGGGTGTGTCAGGGCCTCCAGTCACTGCAAACGAACTCCAGGTGCATGTGCCACTTTGTGCATATGGCTTAAGTAGGTCCAGAGGAATTGAACCTGGGTACTTTGGCTTGCAGGAAAGAGCCTTAACCACTAAGCCATCTCTCCAGCCCCCAAGATTTATTACATTTTAGTACTGAAGTCAACACTTTGCATTGTACTTATTATAGCTTTAGCTTTATTTAATTATACTTGAGTTTGAATTTCTGGCCTTAAACTTTTTGATACCCAGTTTTGTATTCTATGTATAGGGATATAGTACTTATAATATCCTTGAGAGGGAGGTTTAAGTATGGATCAAATGACATAAACAAAATGCTTCTTTCATGCTTACCTCATAACTAGCTTTTTAAAAAAGTTTTCTATACTATGTAATATGGGGAGGTATAGACTTTTGTTATTACACTACTTGGTATATTTTGAAAGTTGTGGAGTTGTGGTTTGATTTCTGTTATTAATTTTGGAAAATTGTCAGCTATTATAATTTTGAATATTTTTATTTCTATCATTATTTCCTTCCCTTCCTCCATCCCATTCTCTAATCTTCTCCTCATCTTCCTTCACCTCCTCCTCCTTTTTCATTATTCTGATATTATCATTATGGGTACTTTACATCTTTGTTGTTTATAATTATCTTTTAGTTCTTGGATTTTTGTGCTTTTGTTCATTCCTTTTTTTCCTGTTTACATTTCAATTTAGGGATTTTTGATCCTTAACTTAGTTACCTTTTTAAGACCCCCTTCTCCAAATGAGGTCGCATCCACTAGTTCCACATGGACATACAAATGCAAGAGATATACACATTTTTATCATTATTAAATGATTGTAGATGGGCATTATTAATTGCATTCCTTTGTTTTTTTTGATATACTTTTTATAAATAAATATCATTAAAATTCTTTTAGAAGACAATTGAATAAAAGGGTTCTGGAACCTGTTTTGAAATTAGGTTTTTCTCACCAACTCAACTATAGTAAATAGATAAGTTCCTCAATGAAACCAAATATGTTGGGCTGGAGAAATATGGCTTAGCAAGCAATTAAGGTGGTTGGCTGCAAAGCCTAAGGACTCATGTTCAACTCTCCATGTCCCACATAGCCAGACAATGACACAAGTACACAATGTCACACAGGTGCCACAAGGGGTTGCACATGTCTGGAGTTCCTTCACAGTAGGCTGAAGGTCATTCTCTCTCTCTCTCTCTCTCTCTCTCTCTCTCTCTCTCTCTCTCTCTCTGTCTCTTTCTCTCTCTCTCTAAAAAAAACCCAAACAAATGTTTTCAACATTATGTGATAAACTAATTTTACTAATGTGTTTTTATACACATATTCATGTTATAATTTTCAACACTGCCTAATTTAAGTGTATTGAAGCTGAGTTCTCTATTCTTTGTTTTATTAGAAATACTAAAACTCATTTTATGTTTGATATTGCTTGTAGTTTTGATGCTTAGCATTTTGGATTCAAAAAATAAAGAGTTCAATAAATGTTCCAAGTTGTTTTAACAAAAAAATTATTTATTATTTCTGTGTGAGAAAAGAGTATAGGTGCACCAGGTCCTTTTGTTGTTGGAAAGGAATTCCAGACACATGCATCACTTTGTACATCTGGATTTATATGGTTGTTGGAGACTTGAACCCAGACCGCAGGCATAGAAAGCAAGCACCTTTCACAGACAAGCCATCTCCTTAGTCCTCCGTTTGGGAAATTTATATTAACATATCTTTCAGATAACTGATTTTTCCTTGGCTATGTAAGTCCGCTTATAAACCAATTACAGATATTTCCATTTGATTCTTTCTTACAATTTCCATTTCCATGTTTACAAATCTGTTTTTACCTATTGTCCACTTTCTCCATTAGCACCTGTAGTATATTGATCACTTTCTCCATTAGCACCTGTAGTATATTGATCACAGTTATTTTATGTCCCTGTTGTGATGATTTAAAAATCCCTACCATATCAGAAGCTGGTACTGAAGCTCAGTTTGTCTCTTCAGATTTAGATTTTTTTTCTTGCCTTTTAGAATTCTTTGAGAATTTTGTTAGTATTTGGGCATGGTGTAGTGAGTCCTAGGAACTGAAGTCAATGGGCTTTTAATGTGTTAGGATGCTATTACAGTTTGCTACAGCTGTAGGTATTAGAGGCTGCTATTTCTTGAAGTATCCATTCCCTTCTCCATTACTTTATGTTTCCCTAGAAACTCCTCATTAGATAGAGTTTAAGAAGTGCAGTTATCTCACTTGTAATCCATTCTCATTACATAGGTGGATTATTGATGTGGGGATGAGAGTATGGGGGAAGAAAAGAACCCTGAAATCCTATTATTAGGTCTTATTCTTTTATTGTGCCTGTGACCCTGGGCTGTGATTTCAAGAGTGCCTCTCAGCTCCTATTTTTCTCGTAGGTGGGACAGGAATGCTAGACAGTTTTAGAAATGGGTAATTTACCTTCTCCTAAATCAGATAAGAGTCTGGTGAATTCTTTACCTCTTGCTGTTGAGGCTTGTTTTGGTGAATATTACTCTGGCCTTATTTTAAACTGGTTAGTTTTGTATTTCAAAATGATTACTTTTTTTTTTTTTTGACCTGACTAAGCACTAGATGGTTTTCTTTTGATCTTATCCATGAGACTTAGGTGAAAATCCTAGAGAAATAACTCATGAAGGCATTAGGCCTATTTATACTTGGCTCTCTATAGTTTTGAATCTTTTAAGCTAATGTACATCCAGCAACCAGGAATATATTGACATGACCATTTAATTCTTCCTACTGGCTACCTCCTATTGGATTTCATAGCTTCTGCTTTGTAACTGATCTATATTCTTGGTATATTCCTGCCTGTCCAGTTTTTTTGGTGGGACAGATGTTAGATATGTGACCTCAATTCTCTTTCAGACTAAAAACAAGTCATTAGTTTTCATTTTAGCCTTCTTTTTTCTTATCAACAGGGCAGGAGTCATGACTCCTAAATTCTTTACATGTTGGAGTCATAGCCAGATGTTTCTCATGTTAACTCTATTTTCAAATATAAATCAATTACACATTTCTCAATTGGTGCAATCCATTTATCTACAGATCTACAGCTCCAATAGACCAAATGTGTTGGCACTTAACTTCATCACATTATCAATCAGATCTTATTTGAAACAAATCAGAAGTAGATCAACAACTGCTTCTCTTGGTAAGCAAAACATCACTTGCTGTTCATTTTTTTTTTTAATTTTTATTTATTTATTTGAGAGCGACAGACACAGAGAGAAAGACAGATAGAGGGAGAGAGAGAGAATGGGCGCGCCAGGGCTTCCAGCCTCTGCAAACGAACTCCAGACGCGTGTGCCCCCTTGTGTATCTGGCTAACGTGGGACCTGGGGAACCGAGCCTCGAACCGGGGTCCTTAGGCTTCACAGGCAAGCGCTTAACCGCTAAGCCATCTCTCCAGCCCTCATTTTGTTTTTGTTTACTTTTTTGAGGTAAAGTTTTGATCTAGCCCAGGCTGACCTAGAATTCACTATGTAGTCTCAGGGTGGCCTCGAACTCATGGCGATCTTTTTACCTCTGCCTCCCAAGTGCTGGGATTAAAACCTTACACCAACATACCTGGTTTACTGCCATTCATTTTTTTTTTTTTAATCCTGCCAAGTAACCTAACTGAAATGAGCTGAAATACAAAATGCAATGTTCCCTCAAATCAAAGGGAATGAGGTGATATGGAGATGTGAATGTAGGGTGTCCCCCACAGCCTCATACTCAATACCTACCTGGTAGCAATTTCGGAGGTAGAACCTTGATGGAGGAGGTGTGCCACTGGGGGCAGACCTTGAGGTTTGCTAGTCTAGCCCTAATGTGTGTTAGCTAGTTAGCTTACTCAGACAATTTCCTCCTTTTTCTATCTTTCCCTTGCTATGCTTTCCCTGCATGATGAAGTGTCCTTTCAAATCCATAAGCTGAAATAAACCTTTTCTTCCAATAAGTAGGGTTTCTTATCCCAGCAATGAGAAGGGAGGTGCTACAGATGGAGAGGGAATCATTTTCTATTTAGAATTGAAATTGACCTTTACTTAGAATACTTAATTAAAAATCATTTCTGAGTGCTTTAAAGGAAATACAGTAAGAAAAGGTGTACTTGTTTTCTGGTGGTGAATAATGAATTACAAGTTGAAAAATTCAAACAACTTTTCTTTGTTCAGTGTGATGTAGGCTTGAAGAGTAGGTAAGCCCAGCTGGCTCTATGTCTAAGTTGTCACAGAGGCTCTGTAAAAGAACTTATCTCCAAGGTTATTGAGGTCACTGGTTGACTCTGAGTTTGTAGGCATGGGGTTGTCATTTACCTGAAGGGTTGCTTAGCTATTAAAGCTGCTTTTCCATCCTTGAATACATATGACTCCACCTTCCATGCCAAAATGGCATGTCAAATATATTCTTATGGTTCCAATTACTCTAACTTCTCCTTCTGTTCTGTGTATTTAGTGGTTAATAAGACAACATCATATCCATCCAGATAATTTTCCTCTGCTTTATCATATAACACAACCAAGGCATGATATTCTTAACAGCATTCACCAGTATGAGTATCAAATTGGACATCTTTAGAAACTATAGGAAATTTTGAGTATTGCAAATGGGTCTGCAGAATACCTTTAGAATGAGAATGTAAGAATCCTCAACACATTGGATATGTTTCTAAGAATTGGGCCTGTTTAGTCTGAAGAAGTGTAGGCAGGGGTGATAGGTTCAAAAACTGTCTCCACAGTGAATTCAGCCATGAGGAGGTTGTCTAAAATATTATGTTGGGGCAGTTTGGGTGGGGTTATGGGAGTGAGAGGCAGGTTAGGGTGAGGATGGCCAATTCTAACTTATCTCTAGGCAACTAATCTTGAGTTGCTACAAAGAAATAAATCTATATTGGCTTATTTGCCTATGTGTGCTTCCATTATGCTAGTCATTAGACTGTTGTATCATTTATATAGCTGGTGGGAGAGGGCAATAAAACAACTAAGTAACTTCAGCTGTGAATCTTAATTAAAAAGATTCATGAATTCCAAGAATACTTATTTGACATGTTTAGCCACAAAACACAACATTCATCTACTTTTTTTTCTTCTTGCTCTACCTGTCATTGTCACTTGCTCAGTTGATACTAAAAATCCTCCTCGATCTAAAGCTGGCTCAACATCAACTTCCTAAAGGTCCTCTGTCTAAGCTTCACTATAAGAGAATAGAGTCATATTTAGGGATCCACTGTCACGCCAGTCTTGGTCTACCTGGCCAGATTACAGAAGTCACCTGCTGTTGGATTTTATGTCATTTCTTGAGAAAGGCTAGCACTGCAACCAGAACACCTGCCTCACAAATTTGACTTGTCCTGAAAGAGATACCATGAGAAGTGCACTCACTTCTTCATTGAATCAATGTAGAGAGTTAGTAACAAGCCAGAGAATTTTGAATGTTCACCTACAATGAATAGTGAAGTGAGTCTCCTTTAATTTTTTTGTGCTTCCTCTCAGACTTTATGATTTTAGTATGAAGGTTGTCTTTATGACCTGAAGGGCTAGAAGCATTTTCAAACATGAATTGGCTTATTACTGGAGACTAGAACTGGGCCTACTGGGATCACATTAATCTTCCGGTTTCCCCCAGCACTGACGACACATTTCATCTTATAATTGAAAAATAGATTTGATTTATCTTTCATTGTGCCAGAGCCTTTTCTCAGGTCTCTCAGTGGAGAAATCTAGGCAGCAGGGAGATGGACTAGTTTTGAAAAAGGCACTCTAGGGCTGGAGGGATGGCTTAGTGGTTAAGGGACTTGCCTGCAAAGCCTAAGGACCCAGGTTCAATTGCCCAGGACCCACATTAGCCAGATGCACAAGGGGGCACAGACATCTGGAGTTTGTTTGCAGTGACTGGAGGCCCTGGCACGCCCATTTTGTTTCTCTCTCTCTAATAAATAAATAAAAATTTTTAAAAGGCACTCTATAGACACTTACAGAGAAACTGCAAAAAATGACGGTAAAAAGATATTCTAGGATGTGGTGGCACACGCCTTTAATCCCAGCAATCGGGAGGCAAAGGTAGGAGGATTGCTGTGAGTTTGAGGCCACCCTGAGAGTACAGAGTGAATTCCAGGTCAGCCTAGTCTAGAGTAAGACCCGACCTTGAAAAAAAAAAAAAAAGATACAAATTCTTTCCTGTGGATTTCAGAATTAGATTGAGTGATAGGCAGGACAGGGAACCCAAACAAAAAATTAGACCATAGAAAGTCCTAGAATGACCTGGAAAAACATTTTCCAAGTATCACATGCTAAGCACTTGATGTACATATTCTTTGTGTCTTTATGTATTTGTGTAGGGGTTCACCTTGTGTGCTCCTGTATGTGGAGACCAGTGCAATGCTGGGTGTTATCCTCAAGATAACCTTTCATCTATTTCTGAGACAAAGTCTATCATTGGCCTGGAGCTCACCAATTAGCCTACACTAGCTGGCCAGTTGACTTTCAGGGATTCTCCTGTCTCTACATTTCTAGCCCTAAGATTGATGTGGGTGCTAGGTATTAAATTTGGGTCTTTATGGTCACAATGCAAATACTTTACTGACTGAGCTATTCACCCAGTACTGCAAATGAAATTTTTAATCTCAGTTTTTCAAAAGCCAAGAAAGTTGAGTAACTTTCCCAGGTCACACAGCTGCCAAATGCTTGAGAGATTATTTGAACTTGACCCCAAGACTGTCTTGCTCTGAGACCTCATTCTTTCTTGTGTTCTACAAGAAACACATTTTCCTCACTCTTTCTAAATAGACAACCATGAGCTGAGTTTATGAGTGTGAGGCCTCCCCCAGAAGAACAGGATATATTAGCAAAACAACTTAAGACACATGGTATTGATTCAGGCAGTGACACTAGGACATTCTCCTGTGAGGATTATGCTATGGACTGTTAGCATTATTTTCTTTATTTTTTTCTCAGGGAATTCCTAGAAACCAAGATAAAACCTCACCAGAGCTACCTTAGAAAACTCAAGTGATAATGGCAGGATCTTTCAGCCTAGAAAATCCTGGACAGTTAACCTTCCAGAACTAAAGGTAGGCAAAATTTTTCTCTATAAAAGTTCAAATGGTAGTTATTTCAGTCTTAATGAGCTAGTTGCTTCATTGCAACCACTCAATTCTGCTGTTGGACTATGGCAAATTCCAGGGACAATAATATAAAATGAATGGATGCAGTTGTGTTCCAGTAAACCTTTCTTTAAGGGCACCGAAGTTCGAATTTCATATAATTTTCATCTGTCATAAAAATAGTATTTCTTTGTTGAAGTTTCACAAAATTTATAATGTAAGAACCATTCTTAATTCATGAGTCACATGAAAGCAGGCAGAGAGAGGCCCAGCTTTAGTGATCCATGGCTTTCCCATTCCTGCCATAAATGGTCACATTGCATTTTCTTTTATCCTGTGTGTAACATGGTCCATTTTCAGAATGCACACAAATGTAAAATATCAATTGAAATTAGTGAACTCTACTACATATAATTTGATACTTATAATTACATTAACACAAGTTTTAGGTTACAAGAATGGCTCACAATAAATCAAGTTATCGCTCCCTTAAAAATTTTTCTTAAACGGGAATTTTTATTGATATAATTGGAGATACATATGAAGGAAAGATTCTTACTCTTTTGTTCAGTTTTTCCTTATGTTTTAATGTTATTTTGTAATATTTTGTGAGACTATGATATCATACTTAGAATATTATAACTGATGCAATCCATCAATTTTATTCAGATTTCCCTGGTTTACTAGTACTGTGTGTGTGTGTCTAGTTTAAGAACCATGAACCACAAGTGTCCCTTATATATATATATATCCACATCTCTCACTTCTCAATCCCTAAGTTTAGGAAAACATTCATTTCTTCTTCATTTTGTAAAAAAGTGTTATCCTACTATGTTATATAAATGGAATCACACTGTATAATTTTTCAACATTGACTTTTTCATTTGGAATAATTGGAAAATTTTCATTTGGAAATTAATCAAGATGCATTCATTTTTATTGTTCCACAGTATTCCATGGTAAAGATGTACCAAGTTTGTTTGATCCCCCACTTGTGTATTTGATCAATATTTGTATTACTTCCAGGCTCAGACTAGCATGGATAAGCTGTGCATGAATGTGTATGTATAATTTTTTTGTGAATATTTGATGACTATCCAGGAATGTACTTTCAACTCTATATAATAATTTTATACTTTTAAAAAAATTCCCTTTGCAAATATTTTAAAATATGCTATTTAAAACATTATCAAAACCATCCCTTATCACAAAAATGACACTATAATCAAAAATCTTTAAAAACTCCTTGCCATCTTGCAATCTCATTTTATGGATCCAGAATCTCTCGACTGAAGAACCTAATTGACCCCAGAGAATTATACACCAGAGATGGAATGGTCAGTTCTGACAGAGCCAAGATGCAAAATCTCTTTTCCCTCTGCCATTAGTATTCTCCAACATGCTGCATCAATAAATTACTACAGACCAAAGCTGCCAGTGACATAGTGTCATCACAAGAGAAAGAACAAGGGTGGCTTGGCTCTTGGAGACTTTGTGAACTTACATCCTAGTCACAGTCTTCCTTAGTGGAGTCCTGTGAAACTGCCTCACAGCAGGGACAAGTGATCAAGGACAAAGAAGTGTAAATATGCAAACACATTTACTAGTTTTCCAGGGTGTACATGGGAATGGAAACTAAAGGTCTGTGACCACAGCAAACAAACCCCCTTCATTGGTCCCCCAAGGTTATGTAGCTGTGTGGTTAGTGGTTGACTATACTGATAAGCTAGTTTTGATAAATGACAATTTCTGAAATCAGAACCTCACTACACAAATTTCTTGGATGATCCCAAAGAAGAACTTATGTCACTTCCACTTTAGACTTGTCACTGAGTTTTTCCTTACACCAGAAGTTCTAGAATCTACCATACTTGCCACTCTTCCTAATTGAGGTAGCACTGCAGTGGTGTGCATGTTTCACAAAACAGTGCTATAAAATAGGGGTCTTCTGATCAGCGAAATCAACCCCACCTGTAACCATGTTGGATGTGCACATTCAGATCCTACTCCAAGAATTCCTACAGTTGAGGAATGCCTGAAATTTACTATGCTACAGCATTGGCTTCAAGCACTTCAGAACTTTACTAAGAAACAACAAAAAACTACATCACAGAGGGTAACATTATCATCATCATCATCATAAAGCCCAGGGAGTAAAATGGTTCCAACTTTTTCTGTTAATTATACAGTCTTTATGAAATCAATATTAATATAAGCATAAAACAGTAATATCCCTTTTAAATTTTTTTTGAGGCAAGCCCAACAGACTGGCCATTTTATGCGAGAGAGAGACAGAGAAAGAGAGAGAGAGACTTGGTGTGCCAGGGCTTCCAGCCACATTTGAGTCACTGTGTGTCTGGCTTATGTGGGACCTGGAGAGTCCAACATAAGTCCTTAGGTTTTGCAGGGAAGGACCTTAAACACTAAGCCAGCTCCAGCAATGTTCTTTTGAGCACTTAGCAGATCAGAACTTTCTTTACATCATAGCTTTTCTTCACTTTATGTATTCAATGGAAATGTTCAGTTTGTGTTTCTACTTAGCACCTATTTAAAATTTTTTATCAAATTTTAATTTCCTTGAGTGAAGTAAATGTGTGTCTCCATGGCCTAAGAAATTGGTGCCTAATAAATGGTTGTTTAAGAAATAAATTGAATGTATATTATATTTTTGTTACTTCATTTTCCAATATAGAGCATAATTGAGCATTGGAGAAGATGTAGATTTTGTGTTGGATTCTTGAAAATTGTCTCTCTATTTCTAAGTAGCCAGCAAATGTTCTTCAATGTACTAGGTTAATGAAAATTGTTAAATATATACAACAACATTAACCAAATAAACTGTACCTGTGGTGCTACTGCATGATATCCAAGTAATTTTGCTATGGATATTCATTTTTTCCATGTATATGTGGGAAAATCTAGTTTTAGATATCATTTAACAAACAAATTACCTATAAAGAGAATCTTGAGAACATGACTGGGGAGACTTGTGGGTGAATACAGTTTACCAATGAATGAACTACCTCTTACACAAAGGGCTCCTCATTGAACAATGAAGGGGAAAAGGAAACAACAGATACTCTTCCAGGTGAGCTGGAAGGCCTCAAGCTTCTACCACAATTTTTGTAGTTAAGACACCACGTGGGATGGAGAGATGGCTTAGCAGTTATGGCACTTGCCTACAAAGTCTAAGGACCTAGGTTTGATTCCCCAGGACCCACGTAAGCCAGATTCACAAGGTGGCACATGCATCTGGAGATTGTTTGCAGTGGCTAGAGGCCCTGACATGCCCAATCTCTCTCTTTCTATCTGCCTCTTTCTCTCTCTCTTTTAAATAAATAAATAAACCATAGATATGAGGGAGAGATGGCTTAGATGTTAAGGCACTTGCCTGCAAAGCCTAGGGACCCATGTTTGACTCTCCAGGTCCCATGTTAGTTAGATGCACGTGTGACACAAGCATGCAAAGTTGCACATATGCACAAGGTGTCATACACATTTGGAGTTCAATTATAGTGGCTGGTGTTCCTGGCACACCAATTTTCTCTCTTGCTTGCTCTTGCTCTTTCTTTCTATCTCATAAAAAAATACAAAAAAAAATCATAGATGAGCTGTAGAGATGGCTTAGTGGTTCACATGGTTGCCTGCGAAGCTTAATGACCCAAATTTGATTCCCTAGAGTCTATGTAAGACAGATGCACAAGGTGGCACATATGTTCAGAGTTCGTTTGTAATGGCTAGAGTCCATGATGTGTCCATTTTCTCTCTCTTTCTCACAAATAAATAAATAAATAATAAAAAAGAAACCATAGATAATTCAAATTGTACCATTAACATGTGGTAATCACAAGCCTTTGATGTTGAGTTTCAGCCATTTTTGCCTTGGTGGTTATTCTGTAAGACCGAGGATAGAAAGTATGAACAATAAGCACCCTTGAATATCAGGCATGTAAGAAGGGAAACATGGCATCCATGTTCAAGAATATAAAATAATGGAGCAAGGAAGATCATTTCCTTGCATTTTCTTCAGTGGTCTTTGTGGCTGACCATTTTAAAATGATATAAGTTTTATACAAATGAGCAAATTAATCACTTGTCTATGCCTTGGAATCTGAATGAAATAGTAAAAATTAGATATCTTTATATTAAAGTAGACTTTAGCAATGACGTGCTTTGGAAAATTGCTATAGTTATTAACAGCTTTCAGATGAGGTCAATGTGATTTTCTTTTCCATAAAAGAATGTGTTTTCAAAACTGGTGGGAAGAATAAATGGTCACAGGCATTAATTTCTTTCTTTCTATATTGCTGTCATCTTTGTGTATTTATAGAAGTAGGATTTTTGTTCTTGATTAGGGGTTTTGCCCTATTGAAATATGTCTTCAGGACATGTATATTTTTTAAATGACTAACATGTTTCTAATCCAAGACGAAATTCAAATCCAGACTGGGTGAAACATCATCTTCCAAACAAATTTTAACTTTGTGTTTAATTTGTTCAAGCATTTTCAAGAGAATTTGTCTCCAGGCAAAACTCTTAAAAGTTAGTTCTGAGCCAATATGTGTTACAATGGTTGCCTGAAATCACTGAATATTTTAGTAGCATTGACACAAATTCAGTTGTACAGCATTTCTCATGCAAAACTTCAGTTGGATCTAGTTTGAAAAACTTTTTTGAAGGCATATAGCTGTTCATTATGAGTTGAATAGTGGAGTTATATAAAATAAACGTCCACCTTACACTTTGTTAAATCATTGCCTTAATAGCCTATCTCTCCTTTACATTATCTTTATTAATGAAAACATGTTAAGTCCACAAGTTTCTGAAGAAAGTCTAAATAAATCTGAATTATATCGAGTAAAAGTCCTATGAATTGACAAACCCCAAGGTCCTCTTCTTCTCAAAAGTGGTACCTTTTTTTTTGATTTGTCCTACAGGATTACTGTTCCATCATTCACCCACTTATCAAACATGGAACCATCATCCCCTCAAACACTGGGCAGAATGATATTCACCATGATTAGGAAATTAGAGGCAAATGCTAAAATCAATGAGCATCAGGGAGTTAAGAGCAGGATTTCCAGCTAGAAATCAACACAAGTGGATATTCTAAGTCAGGCCTGTGTAGCTGAAAGATTTTCATACTAACTTCTCTATAATTCTCTGTGACCATACTATGACAAACTATGGGCTATGAAAACAAGGTGAATTCCTCTTTCCTACATCTTCCTTTAGCTGTCACAGGAAGGTACACATATATGTGTATGCTTGTATACATGTATACATGTTTGACTTGGTGATGTAGTTACCTTTGTGCTGCTGGCATAAAACACCTCACCAAAAGCAGCTGATGGAGAAAAGGGTTAAATTACCTTACAGTCTTGATGGAAAGTATTGCAGTCAGGTTCACATTGCTGCCAGAAATTAACCAAGCAGGAGCATCTTGTGGGGCAAAAAAGAGGCTTATTTTGGCTTACAGGCTTGAGGGGGAAAATCCATAAGGTGGACAATAGCAACAGGAGTCTGTGCTAAACACTGGAATGGGAAAAATGGCTATAACACCATAAGCCCGTCCCCAATAATACACTCCCTTCAGGAGACATTAATTCCCAATTATCCATCAGCTGGGAACCTAGCATTCAGACTCCTAAGTTTATGGGAACTCCATGATGTAAAATGCAATGCATTCACTCCAACTTTAATAGTTACCATATTTTTTTTTATCAGTCCTAATGATGTTCAAACATCCCCATAATCCAAGGTCTTTTAACTGAGCCATAATATTTAAAAAAAAATCCCCCCAAACCCATAATGGCACAGGATAAACATTCACACTGCAAAAGATGGCACTGGACATAGCAAAGAAATATTCAACCAATACATGGTTAAACAGGGGAAACATCAAACTCTGTAGCTCCAAGTTCAGCAACTCTAGTCAGTGACAAGCCTCCAAGTCTGATAATTCTAACCAGCAAGTTTTGGAGTTCCAATTCTTCCCCTCAAGCTAGGCTACTCACAGTACTGGAAAACTTCATCTGGGATGGGCAGCTTTCCTTAGCAGCCATCTTGTGGTCCGAGAATCTCTACTGCAACCCACGGTTCATTCTCACAGCTACGTCAACAAACCTGTTGCACGCTGGCCATGGACATTTCCAAAACAAGACTGCATTGTAAACTCAATGAACCTCTCATTTATGTATTTCTTTTTTTTTTCTTGCCACTCAGACTGTGTCCTCTCCCTCCAACTCCCCAAAAGGAGAAGGAACGATCATCAATAGCAAATGGCAGTTGCAGAGAAGCAACATCAAGAGCCGGCTTCATGCTCAGGAGAGAATGCTACACCTCTTCCTCATGCTTTCTGGTGCTCTACACAGTCAGAGAAACTTCTCTAGTAACGAACTATAGAAATGATCACTGAAAGTATAGTCTTCATTTATGTATTTCTTATACTCCACAATACCATGTAGGGTGCCAATTTGTTAATCCATGGGGGTTTGAAGAAGGCAAACTTTGATGAACAGGACACGCCTTGAGCACTCAGGCCCCTTCAAAAGAGTCTACATTCTTCCAGTTTCCCCAGTGCAGGTGAGCTGGCCCAATCTCAAAGACTGTAATCTCTCAATTGTGAAGCTGAATGGGCAGCAGTTTTTGGCCCAAAGATTTCATTTGTGTATCATATCCCTCTGCTCAAACCAGCCCATTTCTATGCAGAGCAACCCTGTACAAGTGGTCAGGACACGACCATAACAGCAAACCTCTGACATAAACTGTTTGTATCCCAGTCCAGGCAAAGCTCTTTCTCACCCTCATAAGCCAAACCGCATAGTCCATAGTTCTTACTGCAATCAGGTCTTTCAACTCTGACCAGAATAGTCCATCAAGTTGTACTTACAGCACTGTAAGGTGTCTCTTAGTCCAAGGTTTCAAATTGTCATACATTCTTCTTAAAAATCAGCTCCAAAAGTCCAAGGCCACACAGTCATGTTTCCAGCAGCCAATGATACCACTCCTCAGTACTAAAATTACTATTGCAGTCAGGTCCACATTGCTGGCCGAAATCACCCAACCAAAAGCAGCTTGTAGGAAAAAATGAGGTTCATTTGGGCTTACAGTCTCGAGGGGGAAGCTCCATGATGGCATAGAAAACAAGGGAATGAGAAGAGGGTGGACATCACCCCCTGGTCAACATCAGGTAGGTAATAGATACAGAAGAGTATGCCAAACACTGGCAAGGGGAAACTGGCTATAAAACTCATAAGCCCACCCTCAACAATACACTACATTCAGGAGGACTTAATTCCCAAATACCCATCAGCTGAGAACCTAGCATTCAGAGCACCTAAGTTTATGGAGGACTCATGAATCAAAGCACCACAGAAAGTTTCAGCATGACAGGGGAAGCATGGTAGAGTAGAGGTTGGCCATGACATCTTGCCACAGCAGCTAGCAGAAAGCAGCAAGACAGTAAGCTGAGGGAGGGGCAAGCTGTGCTATACCACCCAAATCCAGTTTTCAGTAACATAACTTCTCCAGCAAGGCTCGACCTGCCAAATTGCCACCATCTTTGGACCAAGCATTCAAAATACAAGTTTATGGGTGGCATTGGAATCACACTACCACACTTGGTTTATTTATAGAGGAATATGGAGTTTGCTTTGTGTAAACCCATGTGTATGTATATGTGATACTCAGATACTTTCATCCCCCTACCGAAATAGTCAAAAGAGTTTGAAGGCCACTTATTTGATACTTTTCAACTAATTAATTAAAATCATAAGGTGAAATTCAATTCATCTCCCTCACCTATACCCCCACTATTTATGGATTATAGAATACTATATTATATATCTTAAACACTATGAGGAAATTGTTACAATTTGGAATCAGTCACTTCACATTCCTCTATTACATTTTTTCCTCCCAGTCATGAGGCAGTACCCTTCACTGTTTACCTTTGAGACACTCTTTCTCTCTCTTGTTTTCATAAATTCAATAATCAGAACACAGAACCATCAAGAAACAACTAGATGTCAAATGAAAAAGTAAATTACCCCAAGCTAATATTTCTACATTTTTCTTTCTGGTCTCTTAGAGTCTTCTAATTAGTCCTTGTCATAATTCTCTGGCAAGTTTCAAGCCCTCTCACAATCCTTCCCTTATCATCTTCCAATATGCTTCCCCTGGGAGTTCCCTCCAAACTTCCTGGCTTCATGCAATCCTCGGACCTGAGTAAGAGCCCTATTTTATGGCATAATATGAAAATGTTCTTCCAGATGGGCTATTTTGTTATATTTTTATAAGTTACAAGGCCCAGTATGCATGGCCATATCCCCTTGAGCTTTTCAAATAAGTGGGCTAAGGAGAGTCATTTTCGTATTCATTATACCTTAGGCCAATCTTTTCTCAAATCTGGATCATAATCAGTGGGGTTTATTTTTCATGTGGTAGAGCCTTTGTCTTGTGGCGCTCAGGTTCTTGAGCAGTCCCATTGGCTTCAGGCCCTCACTTACCATAAAAAAGACAAAATTGCCCACCGAGGGGTTTTGAAATACAGCCAGGTAATGGTCATAGCCATCATGGAACTTATTTGCTCTGGACACATGCATAGGCTAGGGGGCAAGTAGATTGCCTAGCATCATGCCAGGGAAATATAAATATGCAGGGAAAGCAGTCACAAATCCTTTAAAGGCAAACTGAACTAGGAAAATTCACAAAGCTCTTGGTCAGTGAGCAAAAAACAATAAGCCAATTTCCTCATATCTGTCATTGGAAATGTACTTTCTTTTACCTGTATTAATGTGAACCTATGACATCCCCAAAATACAAAACATTACAAAGAATGTTAGAGTACTTTAGTCATAATGCCGTCCTTGGAAAAGGTCAAAGGAGTAGAAAATATGATCTTTACATTTTTGTGTGTGTGTACCTAAACGGCCAATTATCTATGAAGTAACTATAAAGAATGATCGTTTCAGGGAAACAGTAAAAGACTCTTTAAAAATAGTCAGTAGATTCTAGTGATTTACGTCATAAAGCAACAGACCATCTTAAGTAACACATGGACAATAAAAGCAAGCAGATGTTTGTGCTCTACCCAGGGCACTAATGGAGGTGATGTGGCACTGTGTCAAAGTGAAGTTTGCCATCATCATAATGACCCAGTGCAGTTTTAATACAGCTGTATAACAGTGAGTCTACAACTGGTAAATTTTCCCCAACAACTCTGAACATCACTCCTTGCTGCAGGTAAGAATTAATAATTCACTGTAAACATGCTTTGTCAAAGCAGCTTTCTAAAACGGGCCTCAAGATGGGCAATCAGATGAAAGATGCAAACTTGCCGTAAACACAATTCCTCGGGTTACTGAGTTATGAACATAAGTTATTAGGGGCAAGAAAACAAGACGTTGGATTTGGAGCTTCATGTGCAGGCTGTCAAACTGGCAGTTACCAAGTGAAGTCTCCGTAATTTATTAATATTTGACAGTAGAAATGACTTGGCCTATCTCAGGCTTTCCTCTCCCTTGCAGAAGTTCAAAGCATTTTATAGATATTAAGCCAGGTGTTGCTCCTTCCATCAAGAAATCCTAAGAGCACGGAAGGCATGTGCAAGGTTAGCTCTGCTATCATTCATCCACCTAGAGTAGTTAGTCACTCAGGAGGAGCCAGCCTCCTCTACAGTCAAGAAGTGCTACATCTCTACAACTTAGGCCTTTGTTGAGGAGAGACATTTAAAAACCAAATTAAGATTGGCCCTGGTGGCACAAGCCTTTAACCCCAGCGCTTGAGAAGCTGAAGGAGGATGACCTTCAAGGCCAGCCGGAGCTACAGAGAGTTCCAAGTCAGCCTGTAATAGAGTGAGATGCTACCTGCAAAGAAGGAAAAAAAAAAAAAGTAAAAAAGGCCTTCATACACGTGGCAAGCGATTAGGCAGACTGTGTCATCCTTATGGGTCACTATCACTGGATGTACCCTACTGCAGGATGGTTTTAAATTGTTCTCAGGGACCGAGCGCATATTTTCAAATCTGAGCAGTAGCAGCAGCCTTGCTTTCTACTTACCCATAGGTGCTCTCTCCTACTCTTTCCACCAGACATTGAAGGAACAATGTTCTCAGCCATCCATGAACACAAGCACATGCCCACTTTGCTTTCATTTCCTATTCCCTGATTTATTAATGTTATCTTTTCATTTCATACTTTCCTTTTCCCGTTTTGCTCATTTCATTAATTTTGAAAGCATTTTCCCTGAAGGATGTTACTTACCCTTTCTTTTGTGCTTTCTCCTTTTCTGAATCCCCCTTTTTGTGACTTGATAATGTCCAGAGCCTATTGTCTTACCTCTGTTTCAAGGGATTTTGTTTTCTTTTGGGAGGCATGTTTTTCTGGACAGTGGAGAGTACACTGTTGTCGCTTTAGAAACTCTCTTCTTGTAATGTAACCTTTTCTTTTTTGTCCTTTTCACTCGGTTTTTCTTTTCTGTTTTCTGTTTCAGGCCTCTTTCAATTATCTCTATCTTAACCATTGTATGTGATTTTAAAAAGCATGCATTTTTTTCTTTTATTGTCTGAGGTTAAAAATAGTAAACATGGCTAAAATTTTACGCTTAAAAGAAACGAACATTTAAATGGCCACACACATTTATATATATGGAATGTACACAGAAATAGATATAGAAGGCTGGAGAGATAGCTCAGTGGTTAAAGGAACTTGCTTGCAAAGCTTGCCAGCCCATGTTCAATTCTCCAGCACCTACATAAAGCCCAGTGCACAAACTGATGCACTCATCTGGAGCTCATTTGCAACAGGATTAGGCCCTGGCATGCCTATTCTCAATCTCTCTATATCTATCATTTATCTATTTTCACAAGGAAATAAATATATACAGAGATGTATGTAGTGTTGCTTTATCATTGATAGTGACCGTAGTAGAGAAAAAACAGTATATTCTATTATCAGTGCATGGAAATAATATATTAAAACTCTGCAAATCCTCACTGCTATATAGAAACAATGAGCCTGACAGGGTGGACACACCTGTACAATAGTGGCATCCATCCAGCCTAGGTGGGTAATCAATAGCTCTATGATTGGCTAAGAGATTTTCTCAGTGGAAAGGAACCTTTAGCTGGAACTGGGAAGCGAGTCAGAATCCTATGGAGACTGAGGCCCTGGAATCCCAAAAGTAGCTCCCACTAGTCTTCAACCAAAAGAGAGGCCACACCCACCAAAATTTCTCTTAGTTAATAATGCTTATCCCATTGAAACTATGCTGACATCAGTTTCCTTTGCAGAATCTTTTTTTTTTTTTAATATCTTTTTCAGAAGGCAGCTAGAATTGAGAAGATAAGCCACCCTTCGTATATCAGCCAGGGCCCAGGTGAAACCACAGAATAATTGGCATCATGAGCAAGAGTGCTACTTCCACAGGGAGCCTGACAACCAGACAGACACTGAGGATACTCAAATACAACAAAGCAGAATTCTGGAAGCTGCTGAGATCTCAACACTAAAGTATAGTTAAAGCACACCCACCATGGTTCAGGGAATTTTCCAGAAGAGGGGATAAAAAGATTGTAAGAGTCACAGAGTAGAAGGGAATGTCCAGAGGTATTGCTCCTCCACAACAATTGACTTCTGCTCTCCCAACTTGTTACCCACAATGCCCTACTGAATACTCATAATCCCACTGAGGAGGACCCTCAGTGGAACTGAGGCAGAACAGGGGGAAATGAGGGTACTAACATATAATATGTCCATACAAGTTCCTACTTTATTAAAAAAAAAAAAAAACTTTACAAGTCCTGAAAATATCTTGGAAGCCTCAATACAATTTATTCTTAAATAAAACTAAATAATATTTTACAATATAACAATATGCATGAGTCATTAGATTCACTAACATTATATATTAAATTAAATCCTAATGATAATTTTGAAATTTGTGATCAACAGCAATAACCTATATTCCACACTTACATACATACATATATATACACATAATATTGTTTTCATCACAAGAAAGTCATTAGTAATTGCATAATTTAAAACTCATCTATTGACTTTTACTACCAAAACGCAACCTTGAGTAAGTAGAGAAACAAATAACTCAAACAGGCATGTATATGTAAAATAGGCTATTTCAGAGATAACATGAGACATATTTTATTAACTAATTTATGACCTACAGTTAGCTGGGAATGGCCTTCTTCCTCCCCACTTTCATTCTTTCTAAGCAGAATTAAAGAGACAAGAAGGCTTGATTGTATGCAAAGCTCACATTTTTATCTCTCCAAAGCTTGACTTGGGGTCTGGAAATAGAAGTTCTCACCATTTTTCATTGATGGTAATCTTTGATGTGTTTTCTCTTGGCTGTGACCTTCAGTCTGGATAATTCTTCCAGGTTCCTTCATTATCTTTGGACTAATGGCAAACGATTTATTTATTGGTAGACACCTGCATTCTTGAACAAAGTGAACTCATTCTCTGTCTAGCTCTGGCTTGCTTATGTTGCACAGTGTGTCCTAAATCTTCCAGGCTTGGAACAGCTGATATTGCACATGCTGACTAGCAGCCTCTATATTATGATTTTTAAAATTCCATATAAAAATCTGGATGTGATGGCACATACATTTAATGTCAGCACTTGGGAGGTAGAGGTAGGAGGATCTCCATGAGTTTGAGGCCACCCTGAGACTAATTCCAGGTCAGCCTGGGTGAGAATGAGACTTTAACTTGAAAAAAAAATTGTACATTTATAGAATGTATTTTCATCGTATTCATTCTCCTATAACCTCTCTTATGTCCCTTCCATTCCCACTAAAACCTTTCTTTTTTTTTAATTTATTTATTTGAGAGCGACAGACACAGAGAGAAAGACAGATAGAGGGAGAGAGAGAGAATGGGCGTGCCAGGGCTTCCAGCCTCTGCAAACGAACTCCAGACGCGTGCGCCCCCTTGTGCATTTGGCTAATGTGGGACCTGGGGAACCGAGCCTCGAACCGGGGTCCTTAGGCTTCACAGGCAAGCGCTTAACCGCTAAGCCATCTCTCCAGCCCACCTTTCTTGTTCTCAACCAAGCCCCTTCTTACTTTCATGTCTTGTTTTGACTCACTGAGTTAAATTAGGGTTGCTTGCATGAGCATAGATAGGAAGTTTATTTGTTATACAACTGAAGAACATAACTCCCCTTTCCTATTCTTGCTTTAAAGTCAGTGAGGCTACTTCCAAGTGAGTTTTTGCAATGTGAAAATGGAAGTCCCTGAGGGAAATATAATTCAGATTTATTTATTTAGTTAGTTAGCTAGTTGTTTGAGAGAGAGAAAGAAAGAAAGAAAGAAAGGGCATGCCAGGGCTTCCTCCCACTGCAAATGAAGTATAGATGTGTGCACCACTTTGTGCATCTGGCTTTATGTGGGAACTGGGGAATCAAACCAAGGCCATCGGGCTTTGCAAACAAGTGTCTTTAACTGCTAAATCAACACTCCACTCTCAATTCAAGTTTAAAATGCATGTTTTCCACTGCCCTTCTATCTTAAAGTGCATTTACACTAACTCATCAACTTTGGCAATCCAGAGAAAATATTGAAGGTAGGGGGAAACCTCAGCTTTTACAAACAACCTTGCAATTTCTCTTTCAGACAACATCTTCTAGTGTTCTTTCTTCCCGTTCCTCCTGTACATAGACAAATCTCACTAGGATCAAGACCCAAGTACCATTCTGTTACCTGAGAGCACAGACAGTTCACAGTCTTTTATCTGAACATTCCACAAGTGAACTGGCAGAATGGAAAGCCTCCAACACTGTCCCATGTGTTTCTATATGAAAATAAACATTTAAGTGGGGCGTGGTGGCACATGCCTTTAATTCCAGCACTCAGAATGCAGAGATAGGAGGATCGCCGTGTATTCGAGGCCATCCTGAGACTACATAGTGAATTCCAGCTCAGCCTGGGCTAGAGTGAGACCCTACCTCAAAAAAAAAAAAAAGAAAGAATAAAAAAGAAAAAGAAAATAAAAATTTGTTCTGTGAAGGAATTACTAAATGGGACCTTGATGGAAAATTTAATCACCTTAATATTCCAACAACTTATATATAGGTGTGCCCAAATTATAAGCATCTAGCTGAGGTCTAAAATAAAGACTTAAATAACAGGTGCCAAGAGCAAAGGTAAGTAAATACAAGGAGGCTATGGAAGGGTATTGGTAGTGACTTGTATCCTACAATGCCAGAACACCTGCAGATAGTGAAGCCAACACCTGGATTCCACAGTGCTTAACCCTTCCCCCCTCTCACTTGCCCATTCTCAGCTTTTTCTAAAGCTATGCTTGCCCCTTTCACCACTTAATGACTTCCTTTAATGTAATTAGATTTTAATGTAATTAGTAATTAGAAGCCAGAGAGGAATTCACTGAATTCATCCAAAGTCAGTGGAATTATACATGTCAGAAAACATTATCTTGCTAAATGGATACTTGAAAAACAGAATTCTGATTTTTTTTTTTTTTTTGCTTTGTACCCAAACTGCATAGGGAGCATAAAGTTCATTGAGTGTGCTCATCTGTGAGTGCAACGTCTAGGGTTCCACCTTCCAAAATCCTACCTGCCATACTCTTACAAGTGACAAGGGGTGCCAGCTGGAAAAGCAGTGCAGCTTGTTTTTATGTGGGACCCATTAATCCAGAATGTGGTGTGGGAAAAAAAAAAGGCGGGAGTGACAGAGGAGAAGCTCATCAGATAACTGAAGTTAACAGCACATCATCTCCATTGTCAAGAACCTCCCACATCACATCACACTGCCTCTAGGAAATAACTGAATATATATTCTCCTCCCAAGCCTCATCAGTGGTGAACTGGTGGAGTTATAATGGAAGTTCATGTTTAGGACTTGTAAATAAGTGCTTTTCATTTAGTCACATGTCTTTGAATTGTCCCAGGAATACTTGAGGCAGGTGTTTATCAGGTAAATTTTTAAACACGAGGCAATGAGGCATCATATAGCTAGTGAATTGAGGAACTGGAACCTAAACCCATGCTTTTGGCTTCAAAGCTTATGCCTTTTCTACTCCAATTGGTTGCAAATGATTCCTTTCCCTTCTCCAGACCAGGTTAACTTCTGATACCCGTATTTCTCTAGCTATGTGAACCGAACTCCTAGAAAGTTGCCTTGACATGTCATGGTTAATTACTGTCTCCCTGTTGATTTCAATTCTGAAATTAAATTGACATGAAATCCATGTTTCCCTTCATCTCTACCACCATAACACAAATACATGTGAGTGTCATTTTTCCTTGGGTTACTTTTCTTGCTCCTGTCTTTTCTATACAAAATCACTCTGATGCCCCTTTATACATGACCCAAATAGCTACCAATGTGAACATTCCCAAGACAAATGCCATTCCTTGTTGAAAATTCTGTAATATAATCTGGTTATATTTTTTATTCCTCCAAACACAATGACCCTGTCCTTTCCTTCTCATTTTTTCCTCAAGCATCTCCTTAGGTACACATTCTCTGACTTCTCTGCTGATTGGCTAACTCTTCTTAATATAGTATTGTGACAACATGTAGCCCATCTTCATAGCTTTTATTCCTCTAATACCCCTTACTCCTGTTTGTGTGATATTTTATATTGTATCAGTATTTGTCTCCTGCACTAGAATATTATCTACTGAAATGGAGGTTCCACCTCAGCCTTAAGCATGTAGGGGAATGGCCTCATTTAGTGCAAGTATTTGATAAATAGTTTTTAGGAGAGAGAGAGAGAGAGAGAGAGAGAGGGAGGGAGGAAGAGAGAGAATCAATTGCTGCACGAGAGCCTCTAGCCTCTGCAATCAAATTTCAGATGTGTGCAACACCTTGTGTGCATGCATGACCTCCTGTGCATACATGACCTTATGTGTCTGGCTTATATGGATACTGGGGAGTTGAATCTGGGTCCTTAGGCTTCACAGGCAAACTCCTTAACCGCCAAGCCATCTCTCCAGCCTGATAAATATTTTTGAGTGGACATTGAATTTCTCCTTTTTTGTTACATCTTCTTGCATTTTATATTATATTACTCTATAATAACTTCCCCCATCCTATGAGAATCTTCTTCTCTCATTTCATCTTAAGTGGTATGAAATCTATTCCAATGCAATAAATATGGCAGCTACATATTTTGCTATCTCTAAATCCATAATTTATACTAGCACACTCTTGTATTTTAAAAGACAATGAAATCATTTTGTAATTCTGGAAATTAGGCATCTCTGTGAGATAGAGAAGGTATATCCTTCATTTCACAAGTTCTCAGGGGAAAAAAGTTTCCCAGTTTATACTATTTGATATTGGAAAATGTTCTGCACTTGTTATCTCTCAGAATGAAGTCGAGGTATAATTGTTTTGCATGCCCACATACCCTCTGACCATAGTATTCCATAATGTTACTTCAGCTGAATTATAGGCATTCTTTGAAACACATTCCCTATTAGTATAAAAAAGTCACACATAACTTATAAAACACTTCAAAGGAAAAAAAATGATGTTTTCCTAGAGGAAGACAATGAGGGAGGGGAGACGAGAGGAAAGAGAGAGGGAGAAAGTGGGAGAGAAAGAGCTTGCCTCAGGTGGGATTAAGAAAAGATTTACATCTAGAAGACACATAGGGAATCCACCAAGCATGCAGACTCTCTCTCTCTCTCCTTTCTGTTGCATGCATATATGCTTGTTCACTTATGTAGGGTTGCATGTGTGTGCTGAGATCAGAGGTTGAAGTTGGGTGTATTTTTTTTTAATCGCTCTCCACCTTATTTACAGAGTCAAGTTTTCTCACTTGAAGAGCTTACCTATTAAACTAGGGTAGTTAGCCCTCTTGCCCAGCTTTTCAATACCCTGTCTCCACCTCCTGATTATACAGGTGGGCTGACACACCTGCTTAGTATTTACAGGGGAGCTGAGGATCCAAATGAAGTTTCTCATGTTTGCATGGCAAGCACTTTACTAAGTGAGCCATCTCTCCAGCCAACACTCAGGCTCTCAGTGAGTTTGTAGACACACATTAGGATTACAGAACTAGCTTTCTGAGAGATCTAGTAATGTGTAGACCATGCCTTCAAGGTGTAAATGGACAAATCCATCCTCCCATAGGACTGCCTGAAAAGGTGTATACTCTTGATAGCTGTCCTTATTTAAAAACTCAGAGATGCCGATAAGCTTTCTGCAAAGAAATGCTGCAACTTTGGCACAAGGTATGTTGGCATGGTTCAGAAAAGCACAGACTATTAAACAATACCTTATAGTTAAAACTTAAGATGCACATCTCATCTATATTTTTATTTTAAGTAGTCATGGGAAGAGTTTATGATTTGTTTAATATTCAGTGTAAAAATGCCTAAAAGAATATTTTCAATAAATGTAGCAGACAATGTTTGTGTCACAAAATGCCGTGTTATAGATTCATTCAAATTGATTCTTTAATATAGTATCTTACAAGATCTGTAGTCTTAAATTCAATGAAAATGACTCAAAAATAAGAAGCCACTTGATCTACATTGGATGAAGCTGCCCTGTTTCCAACAAATCCCATATGGTACTCACTTGCATTAACAAGGAATGAATTCTTGCCACGGCAGGCCAGTCCACAGACATATTCTATCTATGCCTCAGCAGCCAAAACAGATTAAATGTTTCATTCTGTTAGGATTTTATTTGGTGGATAGTGTGTGAGGATAACCTTGAACAAATAATACCCTGAGAAAAGACCACTCTCAAGACCCCTGAAAAGCCACTATTATGGACTAAAGCAAGGGGAAAGCTCTACTTATTAAAATAAAGAAGAAGTGTTTTTATTCAATGAATTTAATAGCCCACTCCCTCTCACTCAGGCTTTTGGGGAAGCTTTTAAGCTGTTAAATTAATAAACATGAAGTGAGCGCTTTTTGCTGTGTTTATAAAACATGAAACTTTGAGGGACAGCCTTAAAAGGGAGAAATACATATTGAAATAACATAGACTACAACCGAAAGATGTCTTAACAATAAAGATCTCAAACCTCAAAACCTACAGGTGATAAGAAGTAAAAAGGATTTTCTGCATACATTAAGGAAGACATCAATGTTTCATTCAATTACAATTTTAACTTCCCAAGTGGGCCACTAGTGTATTTCTACTTCTTCAATCCCAGAATGGTTTCACTGAACATGCCTCATCTATTTCCACCCATTTCAAACCAGCCAACATTTACTGATTGACCTCATGTCCAGCATTATGTTATATGTGTTCACAGACATGATCATTTCAATGCTTATAAATGCTGCAATGAAATGACTATATGTATCCATTGATAAATGAGGAAATTGAATCCCTAAGAAATTTAAAATTACTTGGCCCAACCTATCATCCTGAACTTTGGAAAAAACCTGGGAAATACTACTGTTTTGTTCCCTAACTTTAAGCCAAGGCTATCAGTTGGCTATCTGCTCTCTGGTAGTTTACATACTGTTTTGCTCCCCAAGGCAATACATGATGAGTGTGTCAGCACAGATATAAATAACCGTACAGTTACATACTCAAGGGGGGGGGATAATTTTGGTTGAAATAACCAAGGCCTCTGTGACAGAACAATACCTATAAATAAATAATGCAACATTTCCTGGCTCAAGCTCTGTGACCAAAATTCCAAATCTGTCACGTGTTAAAACTCAGACTGTCAAACTGAGGAGGATCTGCTTAATTTCATTTCTGTCTCAAGTCAAGACAAGTGAAGATCAACTCACAGGAGAATGTGACTATACTCTCCCACACAGCTAAGCACGATATGTATATGAGAAGGCTGTATTCCCCAGAGGATTGCCTTCCCTTTTTATTTTCTTTTTAAATAAAAAGAAATCATTAATTGAATGAACCATTACTATTTAAGAGGTAAGTTCTAGTATGTCAGAAGTAATGGCAGCTGTTCTCATCTGCCTCAGTAGAACCATTAAAAGAACTTATAGCTTAATAATTTCCAGTAGTAATGAGCCAAAATAAAAGCTCTCAAGTTACCTAGTAATCAAGAAATTTCTCTTCCTTTTCTGGAATCATAGAAATCTCTGGTACCTCAAGAAAGAATAGTTTTTTGTTTTTTTTTTTTAATATTCCCTGCTGGGAGTGCATGCTAAGTACATAATCTTACACTGCCACATCTCCCGTCTGTCACAGTGGTGTTGAAAATTACATTATCAAAATTTTATAACATAACACCACCCAATTTTCTGTCACTTAGAGATGCCTTTCAGGAAGATTTTGGTGGAATATGTCCTCTTTCAGCACGTGAAGCATCCACTTACTGGCATCCACTTATGTGAACTCATCTGGTTAATGCAAACACTGCAACATTTCAGTGACCAGTCTGGTGCCTACTAATATGTTGCACCCATGGGTTGACAACTTTCAAGAAGCTTAAACTTGAAGCATGAACAGAAAAAAAACAAAATGGATGATCAAGTGAAACCACGGTAAATTATATTTCACAAGCCATACATCACTCATGCCATGAGATTTCTCTTTCTAGGGACATTAACTATTGCTTGAAGATTTGGTTTAAAATAATCTGTCTCATATGTCTACATTTCCTCTAGAGTACTTAGCATAGGACTTCAAAAGGTACTCAATGAATATTTTCAGAATGAATATAACAGTAGTTAATATTACAAATTGTTTTGAACATTATTAATGTCAAATGGTAGGGAGAGAAAGTTCACCAAGGATATCCATGCATACTATAAACTTGGTACAGTGTCCAAGGAGGGAATTTGCATGTGGAACTCTGGAATCTGGACTTGACAAAACCATTGCATTCATGAACACACACCAGATGTGGTCACTTGCACAAGACAAATATATGATGAAGCCAGTCATAATTCTGTTATAGTTAGGGTAAGAGCTTTGGAGGTGAATCTCCTCCTGAATGAGCTAATGACAGTTAAAGGTTCTCCAGGATGTGGGTTCATTCCATTCCATGATGTAGCCAGTATTAAGAGACCAAGAGATAAAAAGAAGGGTTACAGTGAGACTGAGGGAGATATGGAAGGATAATGTGGGATAAATATGATCAAAATGAAATATACAAGTATAAACTGTAAAGAATCCATATATATATATTGCTGTCAATCTGTTGTCCATTGTCCTTGGACACACTCAGGGCAGAAGAATCTGAACCAAACATCAATTTGAGACAGGAAAGCAGAATGAATAACAAAACATTAAAAAGCAGAAAACATCTTATGAAGAAAAACTCCCATTAGGTTTTCATAAGATTTTTAAGGACACACACATACTAGTACATCTGCAGGAATAAAGCAGACAAATTGGATGACATAGACAGGACCCTGAACACTCCCGCAATCTCAGGAAAGATGGTAAGAATTAGGGTACATTAATGGATCCCCAACACCCATGCTAAAAGAGTAACAGCATTGTGACTGGTTGAATCAGTATTATTGGCCTGGGTAGTTAAAAGAAATTTCATGTCCTTTAAATGTCACAACAGATATAGAAGTCATTCAAACCTGTGGAATATACTAGAGAAAAATGAGTAAGGTGTGAGGTCCAGAGATAATCTTCAAGGGATTTTCTCCTTTCAGGCACAGCCTGATAGCCAAAGTGCCAAGAGGAATAAACAAATGGGCATTTCTGTAACCTACTAAAACCCACTAATCTGCTGTGCTTGGTGTTCCATCCACAAGGCAGCTTTATCATAAAGAGTGTTCTTCAAGATGATCAGATAATTCCATTACAAGAAACAAACCAACAGATAACAACAAACCCGCCAGTCTTCAGTAATTTAGCAGCTAACAGTACTTTGTATCTTGTATGTGCACACGGTACCTCTCACAGGATATGTCCAACATCTTGCATGTCTAAGGAGGCTGCTAAATGGCTGTACCCTTCATAGAGAAACAAAGCACCAGTGACTTGAAATGGGTTAATGTGACAATATAGCATCCCTTCTTTCAATGAGGATAGTCTGGACCATAAACTAAATTTAATCTTCAAGAGAAAATCCACCTGGAAGTTTGATAATACCAATTTGTTACATGGCATACTAAATATTATTACCCCCAAATGAGTGGGGGATGAGAAGATTCTAGAGTCAAGACTTCCAATCATTTACAGTAACTCATATGTCTCTTGTAAGGAAAATTCTGAATGTGAAAACCAAAATTCCTATGCAGACCTCCACCTTCCCTGCTCCAGGAGACTTATCTATCTTTCTGGTTCTATATTCCCTTGGCTGTTAGTTTAATTAGTGTATAATAACTATGCACATATCTACTCACAGGAAAAACGGCAGACACACTGGCTGATTTGGCTTGGGGGCATCTCATGGGCAGGATGGTGAGATAACCTGGTATTAAACCATCTGTTATTCACCATATATTAAAAAGAAAAAAAACAACTGTTTTTTGTGTTTCCTGGGTTACTAATTCCCAATGATATCAGCATATCAAGACCCATTTTTCCTAGCAGCACAGTGGAGATAAAAAGCTTTAAACATTTTCATTGTTCTCTCTGCAGCTCATGATAGCAAGAATTTCATTTAATAAACTGCCTCTTGCATGATATGCCACTTTTCTAATTCTTTCTCATGGAAGTGAGCAGGCTTCATATTTACTGTGTTGCTAAGGGTGGTTGTCCTGTTTAGAATCAAAGACCCTAAGAAAATTGACTATACCTCCTTTAGCTCCTCTGAAAATCTCACTACAGAGTGGACTATGACTTGCAATGAACAAAACTAAAATGCTTCTTATCTCAAAGCTGTTTGTTTGCACTGATTATCTTTCTATAAATCAATTCAGGAAATTAACCTTTCCTTATCACAAATCTGCAATTGGGTCCTCAGATCACTTGTTGCATTCAGTCTCACTTCCCTAAACTCTCAGCATGCAATCCCAAGCAGGATGGAAAATGACAATGTTCCTTTGAAAGGTGAGTAGTCACATTATTCAACACAATTATTCAAGTTGACTCAATTCAGATTACTGCTTTGACGTCCAAAACTAATGACATAAATGTGTACTTCAAATTATTTTTGACAGCTATTTAAAAACCTTTCTTATCGTTTCAAAATTTTACCTATGCCCATTCTCTCTCTCTCTCTCCTTTTTCTCTCAAATAAATAAAATTAAAAAGTACCTATGCCTCAGAACAGAGTGGAAACAGTTATTTTTAAAAAATTCCTCTCATAATTGCCTCTTATAATTTGTGGTTCCCAAGTAAAACTCAAATGTCCCTGCAATTCTATTAAACACATTCAAATTTCCATGTTTAATTACATTCAGATTGAGACTTGTGTATAAATATCATATATAGTCAAATTTCAATTCCATTGACCACAATGCCCTTGTTATAGTACCTTATTCATTATTGTCACCTTATATATAGACATACGCTAGTTGTCAAAATACAAAGCAAACTTCTATTTGTTGTCTAGAACAAAGAGACCAGCTAGGCTTCTTTCTTTCCTCAGTGCTTCAGAAGGTGTCCTTTACTAGATGGACAGGGTGCAAGGATTTTGCACTAAAGTACTTTCACCCTGCCTTCTCCGTGACAAATTCCGCTTCTGCAGACTATCACCCTGAAAGTAGATTTAAGAGCTCCTCTTAGATTTACTATTCATTCCTTGGGAGCCAGTGTTCCTCTCACAGCACCTCTAAATTCATTCCCGCTGTTTTTGAATGCAAGAAGGATAAGAAAGTTTGCTCAACGCCATGGACTAGAAACTTGCTCAGTAAAACCACTCTCTGGAATGTCGAAGGTACGAAAATGATTGCCTGGATGGGTTTCTGATGTGCAAAATCAGCCGAGAAAGTTGGCTGTAGGTACCGGCGGCCAGGCATTGTGTTTGTTCAGGAAGGAGCTGAGGGGTTAGAGGCTGAGTAATGCCTCTACCTCAGCTTCCTGGGTGAGAGCAGTGAGTCTTGCCCCTTAGCCACAGAGAGAGAGTGGACTGGGGGGGGGGGAGTGAGGGAGAGAGGGAGAGAGAGAAGACTCACCGGCGTCCCCATTTTTCTCAGGACTGGGTTTGATCCTCAACTGGGAGCAGAAAGAGGAAAACCTGTGGGGTCCTCCAAGCAGGCGGCTCTGAGGCAAGTACCGGCTCAGTTCTTAGCCTCGGATCAGCTGAATGGCTGGGGCGTTCAGGAAGCTTGCTCTGTCCAGCTGAGAATCGCTCCCCCTCTCCAGGGTGTGTGCTTACATGCCTCTCAGTCAGCGCAAAAATCCGCCAAACTCAGGTCAGCCTAACAGGTTTCCTTATATAGGTAAACATGAATTGCATTCCTGTTGAAAGAAGTTTACTAAGATCCCTGGTAATCTGGTTAACTCTCTCCATGCCAAAATGGCTCACAGTCAGTTGGCCTGCAGAGTGTTTGGTTTCAGTACAAAGGGATTTGTGCGATTTAATTAAAATCATCTTTATCCCGGCACTCTGCAAAATTGGCCCTTTTAGTGTAACTGAGAGTCAACAGCGAGATGGTATATCATGGACTGTGACCAACCTTATATTTTCCAAAAGCAATGTAGGGAGAAAAACCAAAGTATAGGATGTTACTAATCTGTCTTTCATGCTTTTAAAAACAAGGTAATTGGTATGGAGATAATATTTAAAGGAGTAAAAACATTATAGAAAGAGAATGGGAATAAATTTCTATCAATCAAAGCTTGGTTCCTGATTTGAGCACAGAGACAATTATTTAACCTTCTCAGGCCTTCAGTAGATAATACAATATGATCATTCTATATTTACTACCTTTACCTCACAGTAATTGCTACTGTGTTTTTGATTAGTGAAATGGCAGAGCAGTTATAGTAATCACCCGCCTGAGTCAACATATTGATAAGCTATTTGATGATTTCAAAAAAGAAATAAATGATTTGTAAATTTGCATGAATATATAAATTTTTTGAAAAACTTTCCAGAGTTAAGATGATAAGAAAATATATCTAGACTATTAACATGTTATAATAGAAAAATGTATTTCCCCATATAAATGAAAGGCTTAACTTCAGTTTCAAAATAAGTTTTAAAACATGACTTACATAGATTGAGTAACTCTCAAATTTCCCATGTACATTTATCTACCACTTAGTAAAGCAGTAATTCTTTTTAATTCCTACCCACTCCACTGAAGATTTAAGATGAAGTAGATATATAAAAATTTTAATATATTTGATGAAGACTAATCTTAAAAAAAACACTTGTTCTTATTTTGTCCATCAATTTGCTATTCCTTGAGTAGTGAAAATGTTATTAAGAATAGCTTAGTGTTGTTTTAGTTCTCTGCTTGAAAGGAGGAGAGGGTGGATGTTGACACACATGCCTTTCAAGCAAGCCAATTGCAGTTTCTGCCAAGATTAGTAAAACACAAGAAATGACACTGCCAGAAAGAGTAACTAAACTTTGAATAGCATTTCATGTTGGGCAAAGAGTTTGCATTCAATTGCTCCTCTTATTGACAAAGGAATGCTGCAAAGTATGTACTATTTCCTTTCCGCAATAATAAGATTGGCTTGGATGCATAAAGTGATTTGCCCAACATGTCATAATCAGTTTATAATAGATCCCAAATCCCAGATTTTCTAGAATTTAACTCTGATAGCATTTCTAAAATGCAATCAATTCTAAGAGGCAGATGAACATTAAAATGGCAGTTTTCCTTGTCCACATACATTTTAAAATATCATATATCAGAGACCATAAATGCAAATTGATTCAAAACGTTTTATAAATCCATTACTTATTCTTAAACTTACTGTAATTAAAGGTCTTAGTAAAGATCATAAATTGTGATAGGACGTGTTTTTTTATTGAATATACATTTGGGTTGTAAAATGCTATGAAACTATAACTGCAAATATTGCACACATTTTTCTGTTCAAAATATACCATCAACATTGTATAAAGTTAAGGCCTATCTTGACTCCACCAATGAAAGGAATACTAGTGTGCTCTATTAGGTTTTCACTAATCTTTAAATTTGTGTGCCATGCTAGGTAAATGGCTTTCATTAAAATAGCCTACCTATGATCCTGCACCATTTATGTCCTCATAATTCCCACTAAAGCACATTCTGTTTATGCAGAAACTTCAGAATTTATTAACATGTTGCAAGATGAGGTGTGCATTTTTTTCTAGTGTAGATTAAACCTTTAAATACCCTGAGCTGGCCTTCAAATTTTGTTTATACAATTCTAAGTAAACAATCATTTAGATTTTAAAAACAAAATATTATGGGTTATAATATTGAATTGGAAGGTCAAAATGAAATTTGGATGTGAAAGTATCATATTTCAAAGAGAGGCTATGGCCTTCTGCTAAATCCATTTGGGAAACCTTAAAGAAAGTCTAGGTCACTAAGACAGCATGAATTCAACCTAACCAAGGAGCACCCCAATGAGCAGGTACTTACAGATGAATAATTATACCATGCAAAAAAAATATCCATTTATGAGAAGCTACATAAAATACAGAACCTATTTGAAGGAAATAAAATGTCATTATGGTTTAAAAAAATCATGGGATTCCAATGACATATAAATAAGGAGTACTTAAGGTACAATTCAAACCTTAGTCCATCAGACATCAGAACATTATTTCTACTGCACAGTGAGTGTGTCATACTATCTAAGAAAGTACAACTTGTTTAGAGGCAGAAGATGAATCTAGTTCTGTATGTTGGATGGGCAAATTATGTAACACTTCTGACCTGTACCTCCAAAGTGGAAAAATAGCCTATATATCTCACAGATTTCTAAAAGTGCCTAATGAGATTTCATTTCAATAATTCCATATATACTACTGATGCTTCGTTTAGTCCAGTCAACTGTTCTAGGAAGACAAGCATAAAAAATTCATGCATGCCCCTGTAGCAGTCACCTTTTTGTTGTAGGAACAAGCCACCTAACCAAAAGCTGCTTATAGAAGGAAAGGACTTGTGTCAACTTACACTTTCCAGGGAAAGTTTCAACATGCTAGGAAAAGCATGGCAGGATCAGACAGCAAAGCACCATATCTCCACATCAGCAGGGAGAAACTAGAAATTGAGCTAGGTGCCACAAGTTGGTCTGGGTCATAGTACCCTGGCCCTCTCCCAGAAATACACCTCTTCCAGCAAGCCTCCATTATCTAAAGTCTCCATTAACTGGGGATTAAGTATGAGGCTAAATCATAAACACATGAAGATATGAGAAACATTTTATATTCAAAGCAACCACCTATGGAGCTTACAAACTTGGGAAAATGCTGTGTACATCTTTACCATGGTATGTAAAAGTGTAAAATCTCCCTGAGTTACTCATAACACAATAACTTAGGAAAAAGTCCATTCAATACAGGAATATTAATAGACAGATGCTATTCATGCTGTAGCTGTTACCATAGTTAGAGTCTTATCACTAAACAAAGATGGACCTTACCATGATTAGACCTGGTAAACCTGGGCTGATCCAAATGAATTATTTCCACAGAAAAGTAAAACATTATTGTATTAGTATATCAAAACAATGCCCTTTGATCTAACAATTGAGGAGGGGCAGGTAGTTCAATGAAAATCATGTCCAAAATGCATAAGAAACTGAACATTTAATGGAGTTATATTTATGATTTTGTCACCAATTATGTATAGAATGAAGTGATGGAAAAGCATAAGAAAGATAACCTAACTATGAAATTATATATATATATATATATATATATATATATATATATACTAATATATATATATATATATATATACATATATATTATATACATATTAATACATTAATATGTATACACATTAATACATTTATATATATATATATATATATATATATATATATATATAAATTTGTGTGTGTAAGTGTGGACATGTTAATGCTGTGCATGATGAGGTCAGAGGCAAACCTTGGAAGTTAGTTTTGCCTTCCAGATTGAGAGAAGTTGTCTTGTTTGCGGCTATATATCATGCTAGCTGACTCATAAGCTTCCCAGGATTCCTCTGTCTCTGCTTCCTATCTTGCCATAGGCATACCGTGGTGGTTTGAATTACTTGTTCCCCATAAACTCATGTGTTTTGAATGCTTGGTTTCCAGCTGATTGCAATTTGGAAGTTGGAGCCTTGCTGGAGTAGGTGTATTTGGCTGGAGGGGGGGGTGTTTATGGTTATTATAGCCACTTTCCCCTTGCAAGTATTTGGCATACTGTCCTGATGCAGTTTTCTATCTGATGTTGGTCAGAATGTGATGTCCACCCACTGCTCATGCCACATTTCCCCTGCTATCATGGAGTCTCCCTTGGAGCCTGGAGGCCAAAATAAACCATTTTCTCCCACAAGCTGCTTTTGGTTGGGTGTTATGTGCCAGGCAGCAACAAAAAGGTAACTGCATCAGTAACACTGGCAACAGTTGAGTGGGATTTTTGCTACTAGAATCCTGACTGTGTGGTTTTTGGCCTTTTGAAACTGATTTGTGACAGGAATATGAAAGAATTTGAAACCTGCATCTAAGAGGTACCTTGCAATATTGAAGGCAGAGTTTCATGGACCACTCTGGACAGAGCTGAAAGGCCTGAATGCAGTAATAACAGGTGGCTATGAAGTTTGGCATATGATGGGAATAAAGAACTTTGTTGGGACTAGTCTAGAAGCAGTTTGTTTCAGAGGCTTGCTGCATTTTGCATGCCTGTGTCCTGAGAACTTGTGTATGGTTGTGTTGTCTAGAAATGGACTGGTGTCAGAAGATGGATATGACAGAGAAAGAAATAAAAGTTTCAGGCTCTAGATAGCACCCATTCAGAGGCAATTGTTTTAGAGATCATAGCTATTGAGATTGGGCCAGCTGATCTGCATTGGGACAGCAGAAAGAATGTTGATTCTTTTGAAAGCAGGGGATGTTTGAACAGTGTTGAGATTGAAAGATCTATGAGGACTTTTAAAGTTTGACTGAGGGCACCTGGCTAGCTGAATCTATAGAGCATGAGATGCTTAAAGTTGGACTGAATGCCTTGCATTTTATATCATGCATGGTCATCAGTTTATGGGGGCCAGAGGCAGAATGTGGTGGTTTGAATTAGGTGTCCCTGTAAACTCGTGTGTTTTGAATGCTTGGTTCTCAGCTGATGGCAGTTTCAGAATTGGAGCATTGCTATAACAAGTGTATTGTTGGAGTAGGCTTATGAATATTATAGCCAATTTCCCCCTTTTTTAAAATTTAATTTATTAGTTTTCTTTTCAGTAAGTACAGGCAATTTGGTACCATTGTTTAGGCTCATCTGTGATCTACCCCTCCCATTGGACCCTCCTTTTTGATGAAAATGGGTCGTGCATTGTGGAGTTAGCCCCCAGTTATTGGTATGATAAATGTCTCTGCAAATCATGACCCAACATGTGACTCTGACATTCTTTCCACCCCCTCTTCCACAAAATTTCCCTGAGCCATGTTGGGTTCATTTTTGGTCTGCTTCAGTGCTGAGGTGTTGGGGGCCTCTGAGGCTGTGGCTCTCTGATTTGGTAGGAGTTGATTTTTCTCTGCGTTGGTCTCCTTCCCCTTTGTGCTGGTATCCGGTTCACAGGAAAACATCACCCTTGCTTGTTTCGCCAGTTGTCCTTAGTTTCAGTTGGGCCCCTTTTGAGGTATGTTGGGGCAGCTCTCTTCTTAGGATCTGCATCTATCTGGAAAAGAGAAGCAGATTCTTCAACGGAGAGTAAGTTAGCACCCGGAAAATTGAGATAACACTTACTTTTTTGATAGACAGTTTGATAGGTGTAGGCCCTCTTATACCCCGTGATTGATGGTAGCTTGATATTGTAGAGGGGGCTTGTGTTTGGGTATGGTTCTGACTTGTTTCCCAGCTCCAGCTATGGGTCTAGTACTACTGAGTGGATCAGTTAGCCAAATCAAGAGCAATTGGTTCCTCACCATGGCTGTGTACCACTATTGCACTTGTGTGGGAATCATATCCGGTTATTTGTTGCTAATTAGGTTGAACAATGTGTTGCTTGGACAGATCTTGGTCATTTCCCCCAGTCGCCTATGTAGCACCTTCTGGCACTAGACACGCTGACTGTCTGGGGACTGACTCTCTCCTGGCTTCCAGCCATGTCATTCCATTTTACGCGTCAGCTGCGTATGGAGTCTTCAGCAATAGGGTCTTACCACTGGCCTTTGGTGGGTCATTAAATACTCTGACAGAAGTCTGTCATTGTTTTGGGAAACCTTGTAGGTTTCTCTGATCAAAAGCTCATTGTGGATGGTAGCCCCAAGCTGGAACCAATTTCCCCTTGACAGTGGTTAGCATACTGTCTTGCTGCCATTGTCCACTTTATGTTGGTCTGGTGGTGATGTTGGTATGCCACATTTTCTCCTGTTATCACAGAGCTTCCCTTAAAGTCTGTAAGCCAAAAGAAACCCTTTCCTCCAACAATCTGGTTTTGGTTGGGTGTTTTGTGCAAGCAACAAAAAGGTGGATTAACTGGGCAGGCTCAGTACCATTTATGAAATGATACTGAAACTTTTCTGGGGGAAAATGACTTCCCTAAGAACAGAGAATTATGGTAAACTAAGAAATTATTAGTGGTTCTGGAAGAACCCACTGAAGTTTTGAAATCCCATGCATGATTCACCAAGTCCCTGTTTCCACCTTTGTATATGCATTGGTAACGGAATTGCTTATTACCTGAACTCAAACTTACCTATTCTGACTCATATAGCTATTGTATCATTTTTCTAGAGAACTCTGTTAAAGCCTGGGACTGTTCTTGTTCTTTGGAAGATGGTACCAAATAAGATAATCACCACCCCCAAAGCGTTGGGCTATAATTCAAAATGATTTTTAAAAGTAGCAAAATAAATTATGTTAAGGGCTTGTATTCAGTAACAATAAGTAGTGGGTTGAGACTAGAGATCTAGACAATCTATGGTAAAGGAAAAATCTACAGTGAGCTAAAGGTAGTGTATTAATTGAATATACATTGACAGCTTACCACATGAGTGTGGGAAGGTAGGCTGTTTTCATAATATTCCTTCTTTGATCCACAATTTAAGAAATCAGAGGCAGATGCACAGATTTCCAAAGACTAAGAGATCTAGGTCTTAGGTCATAATTTTTTTACCAGAAAAAATATTCGCTGTTGTAACCACTTAACTCAATCCTGTGATTGTGGTCCAAAGTATCCATAGATAGTGCACAAAAAGTAGCTGGCTGTGTGTTTCAATAAAACTTTATTTGTCAAGCTGGGAAGTTGCCCTTAGATATGTTTACTCACTATATTTTAAGTCTCCAAATTGATTATAAATTCTGGAAAGCAGGAAGGACACAATTTTGGCTATTTATTTTTCTATTATTCATATTCTTTTACTTATTATTTTCAAAAAAGTGCTAGTAAGTTGGAAAAATTAACTAATTTTACCAAGCATATTACTGCACTAGAATCCTTCTTAAACATTTCAAAAGAATTGAAATATATCATTCCTGAATTTGTTTCTTGTCATGTAAACCAAGTCCCAAATATAAATCACCTTTGTAGTTTGTCAAGTATTTCTCAGCTATGCTTTCTTTAAGATACAAAAATATTAATGATAAGAAAACATGAAAATCTTAGAAGGATTATGGTAATGAAATGATAGAAAAGAAGCAGAATATGGCAGTAGAATATTAAAACATCATTATTTTTTTCCCTCAAGTTCTTTATAACTAGCCAGGGTCTATAAAGCAAATGTCTTCCTTAAACAAAAGTGAAAATGGAAATAAGGAGAAGTTAAGTCAATTATCCAAAGTCATCAAGATAGTAGTGACAGAAAAGGAAAAAGAAGCCAGATTCCCTGGATTTCTAATTCTAAAGCATGATAAAGGCCTCGTATGCAGAGGGTGGGACACAACGTCACAGAGAAGATATTCATTGGCCAGAAGTGTTTCCTATAAAAGGGAGCATGACTCTAATAACAGACAAGCAAAATAATTCCACTGTTCATAGGTGAAAATTCTGCACTGTACCTATTTGGTGCTATTGCCTACCTTATGTTGGCCGGTGGTGATGTCCACCCTCTGCTCATGCCATCATTTTCCCCTGCCATTATGGAGCTTCCCCTCAAGCCTGTAAGCCAAAATAAACCTCTTTTATTCCCACAAGCTGCTCTTGGTTGGGTGATGCTGAACCTGACTTCAACAAGCAGATAACTAATATATCATACTTCTGTGTTCACACATATATAAACAAAAGCAAACATGATTTATGAATGACTATTTATTCATTAACAAACTTGCATCTTTAGATTTAATGCATTATGAGCAACACTCTAGGTTTTCTTGCTGACTCCATTTTTAATAGTGCAAATATTCTCCCTTACTGCTTTCCAAGAAATTATTTAACTCTTGTTGATATACATTTTAATAACTTCTAGCATTTTGCTGTATAAAGAATGCTTTAGTGAACACATTGATAAAACTATATATTTTTTTTTCTTACAGGAGAAAACACTAGATATGGTTTCAGTAGGTAAAAGTTTATGTGCAGTTTATACTTCAGTGATATTTCTAGAGTCCCTTCTTGAAACATATGCCAATGCACAAGAGTACCAACCCTTTTATGTTTGCAGTTACACTGGATATTATCAATCTCTTCTCTGCTTTCCATTATAATTTGTATTATTCAGACTATTCGTCACTGTGAAAAAATACCTGAGAGTAATTGTTTGTAAAAGGAGAATTTATTTTGCTTCCATGGTTTTAAAGGTTTCAGTCCATGATCAGCAAACTCCACTATTTCTGGACCAGGGGAATCAGAACATCGTGGTGAAGAACATGGTGAAGTAAAGTTGCTCACCACATGGAAGACAGGAAGGAGAGAGAAATACATAAAGTATTCTGGCACAAGATACCTTACAAAGCCAATGAACTACTTCCTCTAAGTAGTTTCCATGTCCTGCTTTCCATAATTTCCCAATAGAGATATCTAATTATGGTTCCATCAATAAAATAATTCATCTGTGAAAGTAGTCCCCTCCCAATGATATACCTGTTGGGAACCAAGTCTTCTGAAAGGTGAAGTCAGATCCTGGATGAGAATCCAAATGCTTTTAAATCTTTATGCTGACCATTTCTTACAGACATACTCTCCCTGAATTCTAGTCCAAGGTACTGAGATCTCCTGTCCACACCAGCTTTTACTACCTCAGCATTTTGGAAGTCATCATTCATTCATTGTTGGTTTGCTTGTAAACTATAAGATATGTAATAGCATCACTGACTTCCACCTACCAGTACCATGCCTACCCAAAGTCACAACCAAACATGTCTTAAGATAAAATCAATTTTTATTGAGTACTGGATTGTCCTTACTTCTGCCATGCGTTACCATGGTCTGCATACACACACACACACACACACACACACACACACACACACACACACACACAATTTGTAAAAGCATATATCAGATCATGCCATGTCTTTGATTGAAACACTTCATGATATCTTCCTATGGTTACGATTCAATCTAATTTTATTACAATGGCCTCAAGGTTCTTCCTAATTTGTCTTCTGCCAGGCCTTTCAATCTAGTATTAGAACATAGTGTCTGGTCACACTTTCGGTACCTCCTCTTTCTCCCAAACACTCATATGTTCAGAACTTGGGACTTCTGTACATGCCCTTCTCACTGATTAAAATATGTTCTCTGGTGTGGTAAGAGTGACCTCTTAAAGGAGTCACATCCTACTCCATAGACCCATGTGGATATACTGTGACACATGCCAAAGGATATTACTGTTGTATGTCACATTAAGGTTGCTAATGAGCCATCTTTAAGATTATCCTGGATTATCTGAGTGGGCTGAAGGTAATTAGAAAGTCATTGTCATAGGAAAGAGATAAGCCTAGGAATGAACTTCACAGTGATGTGAGAAAGACTAAAACAGTCATTCCTGGTTCAAAGATAGAAGAAGGAGCCACAATCTAAAGCATTTGGGAGGTCTCTAGAAGCTGACTAAGGCCAAGCAGTATATTCTCCCCTAGAAGGAGGAGCATACAAGAAACACAACTCATACCTCCATTTTAGCCCCAGGAGACTTGTGTGGGATTTCTTAGCCTGGGAACTGTAAGGAAATATGTTTTGCCTGTCTTAAACCATGGTGTTTATGATACGTTGTTTTAATAGCCCTAGAAAACTGATACATCTGCTATCTTCACTGGTAACACCTTAACACTCAGATCAATGTTAATATGTTTTCTAGCATGAGGCTTCCCATGGCAACCATAAGTGACATCCTTATGCAATCCAACAACAAAGGGTCCATGCCACTTTCCCCATTATTTGTCCTTCACAGCTCCAACTACTAGCTGACACGAACAGTGTTCATTAATTGAAAAGCAAACCCAAAAGCCAAACAAACCAAAAGAAATCCTAAGTTCAGTTCAACAGAGAGTAGAAAAAGAGAACAAACTTGAAAAAATAAAATAAATGTGGTGGTCATTTTATATGCCTTGGGTCAGGAATGTTGGAGAAAGAACCAGGTTTGGATTAAGTAAAAGAACGTTTATATTGGATGAAAAGAAAATTTTGACGGTAGTTGAAAAAAATTGCACAAAGAAACATGCTGCCAGGAAGGGCCATGGAGGCCTAGATTGTGGCAACACTCACAAAAGAGATTAGATAATGCAAGTCAGGGGAGTAAGTTGAGCTCAGCCTGCAGCATTGACTGGATGACCTGCTTGTTCTTCCTCCAGCCTGAAAACTCACGGATCACAAAGCAATGAATCACAGGACATCTGCATGTAATTGTATTTCTGTTCCAATAATAAATGTTTCAACTGCTATACTATTTACAAAAGCTGTTATCATAAAGAGCCGAATGGGGGAAATTCGAAACACAAATGCTTATCTTAAGAAACTTTTGTCTTGGAATTCTGTGCTCAAATGCCCAAACACCAAATTTGCTATATTATTTTAATTGTCTTAAGTAGTTTATTGCTTTTAACTGGATTTTAAACTGATTTTAAGTGTTTGATGTGCTGCAAAAATCCTTCTCGTCCCCCATGGCTTTCATCATTTTTTTGAGCCCAAGGAAGATTAAAAATGAGTTTTTTTTCTGCATGAATTAATATTTGAAGTTGGAATCTATTGTCAGGGTCAGAGAGAAGGCCTTTGAATCTCCTTTTATGTGAACAATGTTATCCCACCCCAAAGGAATTTTACCTTTAATTGCTTGTGAAATGCCAGTGCCATTTAAATTATTAGAAATAATTATAGAAGAGGAAATCCAAACTGCACCCCTCAGTTCCCCACAGGGACAAATGAGATTTCTCTATGTGTTGGCAGGAGAGAAACAAAGTTCTTCACATGACATCCTCCACGCCATCAGTGCCACCAGCAAAGACCAGTAGTTATTTTGGCCTTTAACAACTTAGCTTTCAGTAAGAAAAAAATGACACAATGAAATTTGAGGAAAAATGGTTGAACCTGTAACACATCATTCTCAGTGAACTTACCCAATCACAGAAAAAAAAAATCGCCACATAGTCTCACTCATCTGTAGTACCTAACCTGAATCTACCCAAGATGCCTTACATACCCAGCAAGCATCCGGTGGACTAGACAATAGGATGGGTGGGGAAGGAGGGGAGGGCAATGGAGGGGGTGGGAAACACAAATCTAGACCCAAACAGCAATGGTACCATAAAATTTTACATCCTAAAAGGCAGACCAAATGGCTGAACCTTCACCAGGCCCTTAGAGGAAACACTTGAGCCATAAGACACTGGAGAGGGCATGATGAAGACTGACCTTAATTTTCTACAGCTTCCCTCCCTCCCTCCCATTCCCTCCCTCCCTCTCTCTCTCTCTCAATATCTTCTCTCTAACTCTTTTATATTAGTTATCTTTTTCTTCCTTTTCTTCCTGGGCACTGACCTGTAACTCCCAGAGCCAGCATGTGGCTATCATCCACAATGAGCTTTTTATCAGAGAGACCTACAAGGTTTCCTAAAAGAAAGACAGATTTCTGTCAGAGTACTTGATGACCTACCAAAGGTTAGTAGTAAGACCCTACTGCTGAAGACACCCTATGTGGTTGACACACAAATTGGAATGACATGGCTGGAAGCTGAAAGAGAGTCTAGTGCCAGAAGGTGCTACATTGCCAACTGGGGGGAAATGACCAATATCTCTCCAAGCAACTCATGGTCTAACCTACTTAGCAGCAAATAACCTATTGTGATGTCCACACAAGTGCAATAGTGGCACACAGCCATGGGTGGGGGGAATGAACTGCTCTTGATTTGGCTAACTGATCCCCTCAGTGGTACGGGACCCATAGCTGGAGCTGGCAAACAAGTCAGAACCATATCCAAACATAAGCCTGCTCTCCATTATCAAGCTACCATCAATCATGGGCTGCAAGAGGGCCTACACCTATTAAATTCTCTATAAAAAAGAAAGGATTATCTCATTTGTCCTGGTGCTAACATACTCTCCATTGGAGAATCTGCTTCTCTTTTTCAGATAGATGTAGATACTAAGGAGAGAGCCACCCCATCATACCTCAAAAGGGCCCCCTGCTGAAACTAGGAAAAATTTGCAAAACAAGTAAGGATGCTGTTTTCTTGGTGAACCGGGTACCAGCACAAGGGGGAAGGAGACCAACACAGCGAAAAATCAACTCCTACCAAGTCAGAGAGCCAGAGCCTCAGAGGCTCCCAAAACCTCATCACTGAAGCAGACCAAAAATGAATCCAACATGGATCAGGGAAATTTTGTGGAAGAGGGGGCGGAAAGAATGTCAGAGCCACATGTTGGGTCATGATATGCAGAGACATTTATCTTACCCATAACTGTACGCTAACTCCACAATGCGTGACCCATATACCTCAACAAGGAGGGGCAGGGGGAGGGTGTAGGTCACGGATGAGCCTAATAATGGTACCAAACTGACTGTATTTGTTGAATACAAAACTAATTAATAAAAAAAGAGTTTAATTTAGCTCAGCATTAAAAAATTATAATATATGCCTCTTTTGTGAACTATAAAATGTTATATATTTCTCTGTATACATATAAAAGTGAATTAAATTTATATTTCCAAGAAAATAAAAACTTAGCTTTGAAGCAATACATGTTGGGAAAATAAAGCAAGTTGAATTTTTTTTTCTTTTTTCTTTTTTTTTTTTTTTTTTGAGGTATGGTCTTACTGTAGTCCAGGATGACCTGTATTCACTACGTAGTCTCAGGGTGGCCTCAAACTCATGGTGATCTTCCTACCTCTGCCTCCCAAGTGCTGGGATTAAAGGTGTGCACCACCATGCCTGGCATTTTTTCTTTTTTATTTGAGAGGGAGAAAGAGACAGGGAAAGACAGAGAATTAGTGTGCTAGGGCCTCAGCCACTGTAATCAATGCTTGTGACACCTAGTGGGCATGTGCGACCTTGCACTTGCCTCAACTTTGTGTGTCTGGCTTAGGTGGGATCTGGAGAGTCACATGGGTCATTAGGCTTTACAGGCAAGCACCTGAACAACTAAGCCATCTCTCTAGCCTGAAAGTTGAATATTTAAAGCATTCACTTGGGCTGGAGAGATGGCTTAGCGGTTAAGCGCTTGCCTGTGAAGCCTAAGGACCCCGGTTTGAGGCTCGGTTCCCCAGGTCCCACGTTAGCCAGATGCACAAGGGGGCGCACGCATCTGGAGTTCGTTTGCAGAGGCTGGAAGCCTTGGCGTGCCCATTCTCTCTCTCTCCCTCTATCTGTCTTTCTCTCTGTGTCTGTCACTCTCAAATAAATAAATAAATAAATTTAAAAAAATTAAAAAAATAGAGCATTCACTTTATTTTGCATCTTTCAGCAGGGTAATTTTCATTCTTCAGGAAAAAAAGCATAAAAGCTTATCAAACCACATAAAAAATGAAGCCACAACTTAAATGGCTGCCATTTTACTAGGCAAATATTGCAAGTAGATGCTAAGAGCTTGTTTCTATTTTTTAAAATGAGATAAATGAGGGCTAGAGAGATGGCTTAGCGATTAAGCACTTGCCTGTGAAGCCTAAGGACCCCGGTTCGAGGCTCAGTTCCCCAGGTCCCATGTTAGCCACATGCACAAGGGGGCACACGTGTCTGGAGTTCCTTTGCAGAGGCTGGAAGCCCTGGCGCGCCCATTCTCTCTCTCTCCCTCTATCTGTCTTTCTCTCTGTGTCTGTCACTCTCAAATAAATAAATAAATAATTTTAAAAAATGAGATAAATGATAATCATGTAACCAGGAAAACCTGTAAACAACAAGGAAGAGGAACACTTTTCTAACAATTCTAAAGCACCTCCCTATCCCCCAAGTTCAGTAGATCTTAACTGCTAATGCTTAGTTCTCACTTGTTAGCACTGTTGAAAATATAAGAAGTGAATATTCAATTCAAATAAAAACTTAGATCAGCTTTTAGGAAGATGAAAATATCAAAATATACCAAAGTTTTGCAGATATATTTTGAAAAAAAAATATATATATATATGACTTCCAATGTGTACTCAAGTCTACCCTTGAAATCTCTATCATCCTGCTTCAGCCTCCTCCTTAAGCCTATGGTTATAAATACGCACAACCATGTCCAGCTTCCAGAGTTATTTTTAAGCAACTCAAATGCAAACAGACAAAATGTCACCTTTTGTCTGTCACACTGGCTAATGCTTAAATGATTATTTTCTGTTTTTTGAGGCAGGGGTTTACTCTAGTCCAAATTAACCTGGAACTAACCCTGGAGAGTCCAGGATGGCCTTGAACTCATAGTGACCCTCCTATTTCAGCCTCCTGAGTGCAGGGATTAAAATTGTGGCCACTATGCCTTTAAACTGTTACTAAAAGATTTTTTTAAATGAAAATTTAAAAAAAATTAATGCAAAAAAAATTGTAACAGTGCTTCGGCTTCCAAGTGAATGTAGCTGACAGTTCCATTATCCTTCCCAGGGATCCCAATCCATGGCATAGATGAAGGTGGAGTCAGATAAAGGGTTATCCATTTGTTCATCAAAGAATATTGAGAAAATTCTGTGCCAGATCCAAGCATACATTAAGATAGACGCAAGCAACTTAAATACAGGTTGGAAGACTTTCAATATTTACACTTTAGTGTAGCATATAAAACATTCCATTGTTTCCTTTAAAAATTAGAAATGCTATACATTTAATGCCATTGAAACACATGAACATGGCAATAGTGATCAGTGATTTGGGTTGCATTCATCCCAGGATAAAAGGATGAGAAGAAGAATGATCCTTGTCCTCTATAGATTTTTTATTTTGGTTTTTCTAGATAGGGTCTCCCCTAGCCCATGCTGACCTGGAATTCACTATGTAGTCTCAGGCTGGCCTGGAACTCTTAGTGATCCTCCTACCTCTGCCTCCTGAGTGCTGGGATTAAGGGCGTGAGCCAACACACTTGACCCTATAGAATGTTTTCAAAGCTTTAACCTCAGTCTAATCATGTGAAAACAACAAGAAGGATATGTAATTAATCTGACAAATCTTTAAGAAAACTATGTATGTCTTACAAAGGCAAGAGGCATATTGTCATAGCTCCAGGGTGTCCAAGGAAACATGTTAGTTAAATGTAGTGATAGTCCTTGTATGGGATACTGGAAGAGAAAGAGGATATTTGTGGGGGAAAAATAGAGAAATCTAAATAGATCCCAACATTTAGTGAATAGTAATGAAGTTATGTTTCTTAATTTTATAAATGCTTCATGTAATATAGGAGTTTGACATTTGGAAAGTTCATGTGAAGGAATACAGGATTTTACAGCACATTCTTTAGTAAATTCATTAATCTAAAATTAGCTAAACACTAACAGATGATTTCATTTATTTATTTGCAAGGAGAAAGAGAAAGAGAGAAAGAGAGAGAGAGAGAGAGAAAGAGATTGGGCGTGTCAGGGCCTCTAGACACTACAACAAGAATTCCAGATGCATGTGCCACATTGTGCATTTCCACATGGGCACTGAGGAATCAAAACCAGGTCATTAGACTTTGAAAACAAGTGTCTTAACCACTAAACAATCTTGTCAGCCTCACTAACAGATTATTAAAGATACAAAACAGGCAAACAATATAAAGACAATTGTGACTTAAAATTGTGCAACTCAGGATTGGTGTGTATGTGTGTGTTTATATGTGTACAAGTGCATGTACGCTTATGGGTGCACATACATATGTGTTTGTACATGTGAAAGCCAGAGGACAGCCTCAAGTTTCATTCTGCAGGAAATATACAACTGTACTTTTTTTGAGCAAAGTCTGTCACTGATCTAGGACTCATCAAGTAGATTAGACTGACTGGCCAGAAAGCTCCAGAGATCCTCCTGCTTTTATCTCCTAGCACTGGGATTACAGGTATGTTCCACCACCCAAGGCCTTTTTTACATGGGTTCTTAGGATCAAACTCAGGTTCTCAAGCTTGCACAACAAGAACTTTACTGACTCAGTTATTTCCCCAGCTCTTCAGAATTGACTTTATGATTGTATACAAATAATACACATTCACTAAAATTAGCACTTTGAATTTAGCCCTTCAGTTTTTCCCTTGGCTAATGAATTTTGTGTGGTCCTGACTTGATACCAGGTAATGGCAGGTCTCAGACAGCCACATGATAAAGAGAGTGAACAACTGATATTCTCCTGTGTGCTCTGCTCTAAGTTATCATGTTTGGGAGTGGGTGTGTGACAGTTGCAATTTACAATGGGTTCATCAGTATAGAAACCCATTGTAAGTCATTTAGCTTCTGTACCACAGTAGCTACATGTTCTGATTAGAGAAGGAAAAACAAGTCAAAGAATGATCCATTGGAACAAGAAGGATAGAGAAAAAGCAGCAGCAAGGACATGCCAAGGGAAATAGATACAGAAACAGATATGCTCCTTTATTGTGTTAGAGCTCAGTGGGATTGTCACATGACTACCTACTATATTCTTGAAATACAGAAATCAGAGAAAAGGATCATTCTTTCAAAGAATGGAGAAACTTGACAACTTGACGTCAGCTCAAAGTATATGTTAGAACACAGAATATTTTTTAACTGTTTCTGTTTTCAAATGTTACTCTTCTATGTGACTCTGAAGGTTCTATACATATTGTGAATGAATAGCTGTATTTTAGTAACTTTCTGTCAGAAGCCTTGAAGAAACAGGTCACCAAGTGTTTGACAGTAAAAATTGGCATACGCCATACAGTTCTTTGAGAATCCCACATCCAAAGCCAATAGGATACACTTAGAATTGACTTTGATTTCATCCTAATAGGCACTTTTATTTTGAAATCGATCTAGATTTGTATCTGCCTTAGAATAGATATAAATCTGCAGAAAATAAAAAGAAAGATATTTTCATCCATAAGGTTAATATTTCATAGTTATACTTATGAAATATTTTGGGGTTGTCTTCTTAATAGAAGAGGCCCAGTATTTAGCACAGGATTCTCTGGTCATTTAATTGACAATTCATCTGTAACTCACACATTAAGCATTTCTGCAGACCAAAGTGCACTCACTCTTTCCATGGTGTTCATTTTTTAAACAGAAGGGACATGAAATATTACTAACCCTAAATCAGGTTAGTTTGAGTTATAAACAACTAGTCAAAGGGATTTGATTAGTGTATTCCCAATGTCAGTACAAACAAGTAATTCATGGATAATATGTTCACACACAGGTCTCTAGATTTTTTATTGATACTGATCAGTGTAATTCACATGTGTAAAATGAAAGAAATTTTTAACTAGAAACTGAGATTTTGGGGATGGTTGGTATGTTTGCATGAGGCATGTAGAGGATAGAACTGTGGAAATTGATAGGTAGATGTGTACTTGCTCTTGGCATTAGTCTTCTATTACAAATATGAAGTTTTTGTAAGCTTGGATTTAAGCTTTAATGCACCAAATTACATATACTCTTTAGCAACAGCCAAAGTTTTACAATGCCCCTTTCCACTGAAACAGCATACCAAATCTGAATCTGATTAAGCCTGCTGAATTTATCATCAGAATTAGGAACAATGTTTCGTGTCCAGAAAAATTAACTTCACTTAGAAATGTGTGTTTTGATGGTTTTATTCCAAAAATTATGGCTAGAAAGGCAATAAATTCTGAGAGAAACCAAGCTTCATTTTTCCTGGTAAAGAATTAGGTTTGCTCATGAGCTGAAAACAAATGCTGGGCTTCTGAGGTGTGAAGGTGCACAGTAACTTTTACATTCAAGTAAGCTGTCCATGCAGGATGGACCCAATTCTTCTCTGTTTAGCGTCGTTGGTAATTAGAATACATCCAGCTTTATTTCTGTACATCTGGCATGGAGCTCGAAGTTTCTCAACCTTAACACTGTTCCCGTTTTAAAATAAGTAATTTTGGGGTGTGTGTTTGTTTTGAGAGAGGCTTATTCTGTGCAGTATAGGATACTGAGCAGCATTACAGGCCTCTACTCATTGTAAGCAAGGAGTACCTCATACACACGTCCTTTCAGGGAACAAATATGTCTCTAGACATTGTCAAATATTTTATTGGGTACAGAATTGGTCCCAGTAGAGAATCACTCATTTCTGTCTGTGTTTTTTTCCTATAGAAGAAATAAATAAATGGATGGATTTTATAGTACAACTTCTTGGTTACAACTGGGCATGCTCAGTTGGGAATATAAGAAGGATTAGTGAAATTTATTATATGATATAATTTATATTATAATATATGACAAATACAAGATAATATTTTCATATCACCCCTGCTTCTTTCTCCATGTCTATCTATTGCTCTTCGCTTGCCTACCAGGTAACATGAACCTTTTTTTTTTTTTTTTTTTTCTGACACACCATTGTCAGATACTCCTTAGGATACAAAAGTGAATTGTTTTGCAGAATCAAGTTAGTAATTCCATAATAGATCATAATAATCTGAAAACCAATGGTTGTCAGATACATAAGAAGTGACATTTTTGAGAGAGAAATGAGTTTTTTTTTTTTAATGTAAAATGCTCTTTATGAGGCTGGGAGGATGGCTCAGAAGTCAAAGGGTTCATTACCTAAGATACCTAAGTAAGCCAGATGGAAAAAATGGTGCAATCATCTGAAGATTATTTGCAGTAGCAACACATGCCCTGGCATGCCACCTCCCACCCCCCACAGAGAGAGAGAGAGAGAAAGAGAGAGAGAGAGAAAGAGAGAGAGAGAGAAAATATATATATATAATTTTAAATATATATATAATTTTAAATATATATAATTATATATATATATATATATATATATATATATATATATATATATATAAAATTTTAAATATCAATAGTCAGATCCCTGGCTGGTTTGGATTATAGTGATTTTAAAAGTTGACCAGCGAGATTTGGATTAGGGACAAGGAGAAGAGTTTTCAATCCCATATGGAATGTTGAGTACCTTGTCCTATTAGAGGGTAGCCAGTGGAAAAGAATGAAAGGAAAGGTATTAGCTGGCTGGCCTCAAGTTTTTCTTGGCTACTCCTTGACAAGGAGGAAACTGGAGATGATCCTCTGTTGCCATGAGTGGTATGGATGGAGGACTTGGAATCTGAGCGGTGGGAACATGCTAAGAAATATGTGTGGTAGAACTCTAGAGAAGGGATCCCATGCCAAAGACTGCAATGAAGGGCACACTGCAGGCTGTGATCAGTGAGGAGCCTGAACTGCAGAGTCAGGATGTAGAACATGTGGGCAAGGATGAAGTTCTCATTATAGAGAAGAATAACAGATATTTTTGCACATTAATGATGTGAGGGTAAGTTTCAAAATCCCTACAAGTATAGAATTCATTAAAATGTCTAGGTCAAAAATTTTCACAGAATGACAAATTCAAAAGATGACTCATGTGAACACAGTTATATTTTCAAGCACATAATGGAGTGTCTGGTATCCTGGAAGATTTCAATACATTTTGTTACATGATGGCACTGTGAGTAAAAGTATAGGCTTTCCAATTGGATAACATGATCTGTGTTTATATTCTCTCTATACTGCTCATCTTAGTAGTTTGAACATGTCATTCAATGAATCTGAGGCATAATTTCTTTACTAAGAAGAAAATCATATATTCCACTAGGATTATTATGGTGATGAAAGAAAAGAGCAGGAAAATGTCCATCTAAAAAGCTTGTACAGAGCAGGCACTGAAACATTATCTTCTAAAATAAGTCATCAAACAGCAATGGTGGTGTATGCCTTTAATTCCAGCTACTCAGGAGGATGAAGCAGGAAGGCCTTGAGCTACATTCCAATCCATACTACATAATGGGCCATTGTTTCAAGGAAAAAAAATGCACATTTTAAAAAATACATAGCTGACCTTGTTTTCTTCCAGCCTTTCATCTTAAGTATGACCATAATCAGAATAACTGTTTTGAATCAAATTCCTGGGTTTGTATTTTCACTTTATATAACATATCCCTTGGTAATCTAATGAGTAGAACAAAGACATTGGACTCAGAGGTAGGCATATAGCTTAGGGGTAGGCCATTCATTTGGATATTAATTTTTAATTTTTAGGGTTTTTTTCAAGGTTGAAATTGTTCAACTACAGAGCGTGCCTTATCACAAATTTTCACTAGGTATTTGAGGAATGTTCCTGGAGACTGGTTTCCATGACCAACTGCTTTGATTGAAGTGGCAAAATATGTTTCTCCCTGTGCTAGGAATCACAAAGGTGCAAGCAAAAGCTTTACATCAAGGGTAAAATAAGATATAAAGGTAAGGAGTAGCATATACTCTACCCATTTGAGGTAATTCTTCCACCCTAACTTTCTTTAAACAGGATCAGAGTGTACTTGAAAATACTGGACTCTCCCTTCACTTTGACCATTGTTTCAGAACCTCTCAAGTCATCTAATCTCAGGACACAGACAGTGTGGAGATCATCATTAGCCTAAAGTTAGGTCTGAACTATTTGTTCAGAGTTGCTCTGTCTGGCCCTACTTTACTGACCCTTTTCTAACCCAATAAATATGGCACATTTGACTGTTCTCTATGGCTTCCATCACTTATTTTCTTGTATGTTCATTCATTCCTCCACAAGTAAACTAAGCTCAACTTTTATAGTTATACAGTGATAACTGAGTCTTATAAAAGATCGAAGGATGACTCAGTAGTTCACTATGTCTTCACACATATTATAATTTGAAAAGAAAAGAAGATACAGACAACTAACATATATATTTGCCATATAAAGGTATTACACTCATACCCGCATAAGCCCACAAACACACCATAATACAAGAAACAAGAAAAATCCAACTAAGATATCTTATAGTTACAGGAGAAAGGATTGCAAATGATGTGCTCATGTTGCAAGGACTTTGGAGCTAGCATTTGAGGCATGGTCAGAAGTTGAGCTTAAGGAGAAGTAGCTATATCAGTATTCGTTTTATAAAACCTAAGTGATACTTTAATTATTATGTTTCTTACAATTGCATGACATTCTGTGCTCTTCTGGCCACTCAATATGGTATCTAAAATACAAATTTTAATTAGGGTTAAACATTAGTTTTTCAAACCCCTTCTAAAAATAATTGGGTGCACCAATGAAATGAAAAACCAGGATGAGATTCATCCCTATAAGTCATCAAAAACCATGAAATCAAGAAAAAAGTTCTCAAAGAAATAGATTCTATACTTCACTCTTTATGTTCTTTGACTCAGTATTTCCTCTTGTAACATATGGATGATATTATTTATCTCCCTGAGGTGTGTGTAGCTATTATGGAAGATTCTAGGGCAATTTTTTAAAGTATTTTAATGAGCCCAGTGTATTTGAAATCAGTTAAGAAGATATTTCTTTCATAGGAATGTTTTCCAAGGGCTCAGAGACTAGTTCATCCATCACAATATAAAGGGCCTTAGCTGAATCTACCCAATGGGTGGAGACTGAACTCTTCACCCACAGTTCCTTGTAGGAAATTGCCAACTGGAATGCAGAATGGCTTAGAGGCCATTAGAGAGGACAGAGAAGTAAAGGTGGAGTCAGACATAGAAGAGAGGTGGTACCAAGTGAGGAAATGTTTCATTGAAAGGGAGCCATGTAAGGTAAGAGATTAGAAATTGTGAAACGTAGGGGTTAAGCCTAAGTGTACAGATTTGTATATTCTACTTACATTTCTAAATCAAGTTATAATAAGTGACATGAGAGTCCCCAGAAAGAACCAGCCCTTCTCAAAGTCTAATTTTAGCCTAGGGAGACCCATTTTTACACTTCTGACCTCCAGAGTTGTGAAATAAATTTATTTTATCAGAGCAGCAATTGAAAACATATATATTTTTAAATAATAGCATGACAGAAAAGTAATGAAAATATAACTGTCAGGTTAATTCTCTTGGGAATAAAAATAATATGGCTCTGTTATTAAACTTTCCTGGAAAGGTTGACTAGATTGACAAAGCCAGGTGCATTAGATTCATTTGAGGCAATAGTGAACAGTTTAAATTTTCAAGTCCTCCTGCTAAACAGACTCTGTTATGTTTTGGATATAAAGTATCTTCCTAAAGGATCATGTGTCCAAGACTTATTTACCAGCTGGTGAAGCTATTGAGAGGAGACTGGATCATGAGGGTACTGAGTTTATCTATGGTTTAATGGTTAATTAGGAACTGGGGTCTAGTTGGAGGATATAGGTCACTGGGTGCATGAATTTGAAGGAGATAGCTTATCTCTGGCTCCTTCCTGCCTCTCTCTCTGTTTCATAGCTGCCATGAGGAGAGTAGACTCTTCTATCATATTTTCCCACTGCCATGAAGTTTTGCTTCACTTCCAGCCCATTGCAATGGAGGGAACCACTTCTTTTTCTTCCTTTAAGCTGTTTTTCTCAGAATGTTTTTTTCCATTGATGAAAAGTGACTAGCCTAAATTGTGTAGCTAGGACACAGAAATCTGCATTTTCAATAAGCAATATATATGTATGTATATGTATGTATATGTATGTATATGTATGTATATGTATGTATGTATATGTATGTATGTATATGTATGTATGTATATGTATGTATGTATATGTATGTATGTATATGTATGTATGTATATGTATGTATATATATATATATATATATATATATATATATATATATATATATATACACACACACACACACATACATATATACCACAAAATCATCAGCTCAAAATACAGAAAGTTATTTCTGTTTATGTGGCTAAGACTGCTCAGGTTTTAGGTGATTCCTCTGCCTCCAGCCTTCATTACAGTGCAAGAGCCTGTAGGAGTTAGGGTTTCATCTAATGGCTTAGGTAGAGAGGAATGTGCTTCCTAGCTCACTCTTGTTATGACAGAAATCAGTTATTTAAGGATTCTTTTAAACTAAAGACTTAGGTTCCTTGTTGGGGGTTGTGGCTTGGTATGTACAATGTCCCCTACAACATCATGTGTCTGAACACTTGAGTGGCACTATTTGGCAAGATGATAGAACTGCTCTGAGGTGGTGTGGAGCCTGGCTGGAGGAAATGTATTTCTGGCCTTTGAGAATTTATAGCCAGTACCCACTTGCTGGTCACAATCGGCTTCCTGGCCATGGACTAAATGTAGCCTACTGTTATTCTTTCCTCACCTTGATGGATTATACCCTCTGGAACTACAAGCAAAAAAAAAAAAAAAAAGCCCTTCCTTTCTGTTCTCAATAAAAAGGTAAAAACAATAAAAAGGATGCTTCTTTTAAACTATTCAGTCACAGCATTGAATAAAGTAACTCATTTGCTTAGTGTTAGTTAGAGGAGGCCTTTAGTTCCTTATCAAGTGAGTTTCTCCCCCATGGTACCCTGCCTTCCCAATGGTAGCAAATTATGGGGTCTATCAGCAAAGCAGGAGCTAGAATCTTACTAATAGAGTCATGTAAGTGACATCATGCATCATATCACATTTTACATAGTTTTTTTTTTTTTTTTGGTCAGAAGGAAGACACAGATCTTTCCCACATAAAGGTGGGGATTATACAATACTAAGAATGCCAGGAAGGGGTGAGGATGAATGGTGGTCACCCTAGTCTATACATCATACACTCTATTTAATTCTTGGGTCTGGCTAAATGGGGAAACAGTTCCTTATGAGAGTAATGGGTAGAAGCAATTAACTATTGTATTTGGGCTTAAAATAGTGCAAAATTATGGCTCCGGTTGATGTCCTAGCCATGTCTTTTCCATAAAAATTTGCTGTGGGTTAGCACCATGTCTAAAAGTTGAAGATGGGCATTGTAATTACTCCCAGACTCTTCTCTGCTGCTATTTTAGTTGTTCAATGTTCCTATGGTAACCTCTACATGTCAGGGAAGCAACTTGCAAGGAAAACAGGTGGAAGAGAAAGACAAGAACATTCATATAGGAAGAATGGAACTCTGTAGAAATAATGTTTCTATTAGTTTAAACTTCTTGTCAAATAGTAGAAATTTTGCCTCATCAAAATATAAATAGAATCAATGTCTCAGTTTACATAATTGAATTTAAATGCAATCCTATCTCAAGCTCCCTTTCATCTCTATAGATATTTAAATGTCATTGTAAAGGGGTGTTAAGGGTTCAGAAAAGTCCTTGAAACTCAAACCATAGGTTCATTTCTAATTTTAATCAAAAAATTGAATATAAAAGAAAACTGAAAAGGTTAATTTTTAAATTGGTTTATTTATTTATGGAAGTAGAGTCAAGGAAAGGCACCCATGGTGGCTAGAGATCCCATGTGGAGGGCTTGGGGAAAAAGCACGGAAAGAAAAGAAAAAAAAAATGTTCAAGGAGCTCCTGCCATTTGGGGAACTAGAGGGGATAATGAACCTATGCAGAGAGTAAGGGCTAAGGGGCTAAGAGCCTAAGCTGAGCCCCTCCTGGCTGGACCTGAGTCAGGGTGCGGCCAGCCCAGGCCCAGGCAAGGGAAAAACTCACCCACAGCTGGAAGTTCCCAAGTGATCAGAGAGCCTGCCCTCTCCTTGCAAAGCTATTCACGACCTTAGGGTGGTAGCCTGTCTTTTGGCTCAGGTGAACAAGAGGGCCAGTTGGTTGGTTAGGGCTAAGGACTGTCGTAGGAAGAGTTTAGCTCTGGTGCCAAGTTCCAGGGGACTGAACTTGCCCAACCACAATGTTTAAATCCCATAAAAGACCTCCCTCCCAGGAGGGGTCTTGATTGTGGGAAAAGAGGTCTCTAGGGAAGGAGGAAAAAGAAAAGTCAGAACATCTTGGATTTCTAGGAAGTGCAAATTTTCCTGCACTTTTCACCTCAGGGGTCCAGTCACCTTAACTCTACTCTCTCTCATTATCTTGACAGAGATACTGGCAAGTTCTTAACATTCTCTCCTGAACCCAAAACGAAACATTTCTAAGCACCTCATACTTAAGTGAGGCCATGGAGTGGAGTCAGCTTGTGGCAAGTGGCCTGGATCTTGAAGCCTCCAGCATGCTCCTTGAAACTCTCTTTAACTTATCTGCTAACCAGATATCAAGAACACAGCAAAGCATTCTGAGGTGCTAAGTAATGGCTCTACAATCACCCTGAGGGAGCCTGAGACTTCACACAGCTACATAGATCCACTTCGTTTCTCCTGGGGCAATGCTATGGGAACAGAACATGCGTGATTAATGAGCAATTGCAATGTTCTCTGTTCATTACAGACTCTGGCGTCCATTCCCTAACCTGACTAAAACACTTGTATTGTTTCTTACCATGGGGCAGATGTCAGATGCTCAGGATGGAGGGCTATATCATAGACTATGTTACATTGGTGGTGGTCAGATGGCATATTCTCTTCTCTGATACATTAGTGCATTAGTGTGAATCATTCCAAACATCAGCTCTCTACCAATGGAAAATGAGGTCTTTTCTAGTGAGACCTGTGACAGGGTGGGGGCCTCCTATTCTGACTCTGATACTGATTGGAAGGCTGCTGCGTGCCTGAAATTGCCACATGCCCAGAAATGTGATTTGAATGAATTATACTGCTACAATCTTTTAATGCAACCAGCATCCTCTTGGAGACCAGAGAGCCTTTCCCTTCATTCTAGCCTGGTTCCGGCCTAGGTCAGCTATACTCTTTGGACACCAGGTAATGGAATGCGAGTTTCCACTTGAGGAATCAGTGGGCCAACGCTTGTTTTCTACACCAGTACAATAGTCTGTACTATTAAGGTACCTGCCTATCTCCTGTGAAAACTCAAGACTTACATTTTTTAAAAGAAAACAAAGTGATGTCAACATGTAGTAAAGGTCTTAACTTGTAATCATGTGGTTCTTAGAGGATACAACTATGTAAAAAATGCTCTGCTTCTCATTGAGCTTTACCAAATAATGAAAGTAATAATCACAAATACAATACTTCCATTTGGTGTGTGTGAGACCCTGTGCTCAGCATACACCATGTTTTATCAGTTGCGTTTAAATGTCTAGATAAGGTGTTAACATGAAGACCTAAAAAATACATTCTATAGAAGTATGTTTCCATACTGCTGGTAAGTACAGGGAGCTGGGATTATGAAGAAAATTAAATTCTAATGGTAGTATTATTAGCTGGACATACCTATAAAGAATAGATTTAAAGTGTATACATGTATTTAAGATATGTCCATGGTTATTGAGTAGTATTTAAACAATATGAACATGTGTGTATGTGCACATAATAGACTTTAAACCATCTGTGTAGTTTATTTATTTATTTATTTATTTATTTGAGAGCGACAGACACAGAGAAAGACAGATAGAGGGGGAGAGAGAGAATGGGCGCGCCAGGGCTTCCAGCCTCTGCAAACAAACTCCAGACGCGTGCGCCCCCTTGTGCATCTGGCTAATGTGGGACCTGGGGAACCGAGCCTCGAACCGGGGTCCTTAGGCTTCACAGGCAAGCGCTTAACCGCTAAGCTATCTCTCCAGCCCCATCTGTGTAGTTTTAAGCAATATATGTATGTATGAATATAGTATGAATAGTATTTGTATGTACATGTGTGCATATGCATGTCTTTAAAACATATCTGCGTATTTATTACATAGAGCTTCAACAATATATTTATGCATACATGCTTGTGTGTGTATGTGTCTGTTTTCACAAGAAAATGAAAAATATTAGGAGAGAATACTGACTTGGTAAGGTCATAAGATTAGGGACAGAGGTAGAAATCTGTCTGGTTATAAAATAAACTTACCTAAGTTATTACATATTAAGTTCTTCCAGAGTAGTATCTATTAACTTCAGCACATTTACAATGTTTTATAAAGAACCCGAAAAGTAAACTTCCCCATCATTCCAGAAAAATTCATGGAAGCCAGACACAGTGGTTCAGGCCTGCAATCTCAATTATTCTGGTGAATGAAGTATAAAGATTACAAGGTCAGGGGCTATCTGTCTCAAAATAATAATTTTTAAAAGTTGATGATATGGCTCAGTGGTAGAGTGGTTACTTAGCATGTATTAAGCCCCAAGGTTCATTTCCAATACTGCCAAAAGAGAAGGAAGGGAAGCAAAATGCCTCAAGATTGTGTAAAGCTGGAGCATGGTTTGGATTACTAAAAGTTATTATAATGCTATAATTTAAATGCCTGCTTAAAAACAAACATATTTCTTACTAGCAATCCAGACCTGTGGAATTTACACATGAATCAACATAATTTTTCAAAGCATAATTTTTAAGTTATGGTTTTAGTATACAGGCTTTTAAAGTGTATATCATCCTTAGCTAGAACATATGAAAAGCTTTGAAATATCATCTCCTAAATCAGCTATAGAAGTAGTTCAGAAGTTCAGAAAAAGTACTTCAGAGGCTGAGAAGATGTCTTAGCAGATGAAGGCTGCTTTCAAAGCCTGCTGACCCAAGTTAAATTCCCCAACACCTATATAAAGCTGAACTCAAAGCTACACATGCATTTGTTATCTCAACACGCCTATGGCAATGGGAGGTAGAGCCAGGAGAATCTGAAGCTTGAGGATCAGCTCGACCAGCATTCCTTTGCAGTGGTAAGAGGCCCTGGCTCAAAGAAATTAGAAGAGCACAGATACCTTACAGTTGTCTTCTGTCCTCCACATGTGTGCCATGGCAAGCACACACACATACACACAAATAAAAAAAAAAATAAGGCTGGAGAGATTGCTTAGTGGTTAAGGCACATGCCTGCAAAGTCTAAAGACCCAGGTGCGATTCTCCAGGTTCCATGTAAACCAGATGCACATGGTGGTGAATGCATCTGGAATTCATTTGCAGTGGCTAGAGGCCCTAGTGCACCTATTCTCTCTCTCTCTTTCTCTTTTCCTCTCTCTCTCTCTGTCTCTAATAATAAATTAATAAAAATAAATCTAAAAAAAATCAGACTTAGGTCAAAAATTTTCTCAGCTGGTATTCAATTAAGGTTTGCTTTTATAATTCAGTAAGTGAATGGATTATTGACATGATAATTCACACTATTAAATATGAATGATTATTTAGGCTATTAAGTATACATCATCGAGTTTCCCCAAGTGGAACAAGATAATGTAGACAATGCTATATACCCTACATATGTGGCAATTGTCAAGTCACATGAGTAAATATATGAGTTTATAAGTTTGAGTTTATGGGTTAAATTCTGTTATTGGCTATGGTTGTGTATTCCCCTTTTATAGAAATAGAGTATTGTTTTGATTTGTTTTGTTTTAATGCAGGGTGTCACTCTAGCCCATGCTAACCTGAAACTCCCTTAGTTACCCAGGTTAGCTTTGAACTCTTGGTGATCCTTCTACCTCAGCTTCCCCAGTGTGGGGATTAAAGGCGTAGGCCACCAAAACTTGCTTGTGATGGGGTCTTGGTTTGAGTTTTAATTTTCTAAAATGCCCCTCTTAGCACATTTCTATGTAGCAAGTTTTCTCAACCTCAGCATTCCTAACCTTTGAAGCTAGGCCTTCTTTGTCTGTGGGGACAGTCCTGTGCATGGTAGGGTGTTTGGAAGCCTCTGTGACCTCTATCCACTTGAAACCAAGAGCTTCTGAGTAGGTGTGAAAATTAAAAAAAAAAAAGTCTTCATCTGGGCTGGGGTAGAGCTCAGTGGTAGGGCATTTAAGCTATGTTCAATCTCTAGTAACATAAGTTAAAAATAAAATAATTTCCATTCATTTTCGCTGGTGAGGTGAGTCATGTCCCTGGAGACTTACTATGGAGAAGAATGCAGGAGCACTTTCAAGAGATCATGGACTGACCATTGCCAAAGCACTTGATTACCCACCAGATCTAAATGAGAAGACCTTATTGCTAAGGACACCACAGGCTGCAATAACAGGACATTGAGAGATCATGTGGAACTGAGATGGAAGCCAGGTCCCTGTTGGTTAGCTTTTATAGTGCTGGAAAGTGCTCTGTGAGCTGCTTGTGGATAAAAGTCACCAACAGTATAAACAACCACTAGATCCTAGAAACTTCAAAATTAACTAGCCAGGCAGGATGCACACACCTATTCAACAGGCTATGGTAGAAATGGACTGCTTTCTGATGGGATATGAGTCTTGCTCAGTGGGAAGGAATTCATGTCTGGTACTGAGAACCAAGTCAGAAGCAAAGAGCTGGGAAGGTCACTGACCCTAGAGAGACATTTACACTGTTCTTTAGCCAATCTGAGAAGTTATGCCTGTCAAGAGTTTTCTAAAGCTCTATGATCCTTTATGGATCCTTTAGGATCCCTATGATCCATGGTGCTCTCATTCTTGGCTAGAGAACCTACTTTTTACAGATGGTGGTGAATGGCAGGGATACCCAAGACCCATCAGTACAACAAGAAAGGAAGGTTAACTGCCTAGCATGAGTCGAATCATTTCTACATCTGCCAGGATCTAAGAAACATTACTGAGGAAGTGGCAGTTTAACTATGAGTTCTGCTCTCACTGCTAGCCTGAGAGCCTTCTCCACAGAGATGGTAATAGACATGGAGGAAACTCAAAGGTCATCAAAGCAGAAAACAAGAAACTGCTGAGAGTACACCACTAAAGGAGACTTATCAACACACCTCCTATTGCTCAGGGAACATTGTGGAATAGGGAACTGAAAGAATGTAAGAGTAACAGGGTAGAAAGAAATACTCTGAGGTATTGTACTCCCGACAGAGACAAACTGGTGCATTCAATGAATGCACAATGAATACTGATAAGCCCACCGAGGAGGGCCCTCAGTGAAATGGGGGTGGGGAGAGGGAACATAAGAGATGGGAATATGTGCTATTTGCCGTATGTTCATATATTAAAGTCCTCGATAAAGAAAAAGAAAAAAAGGAGATCAAAGCCTGAAAGAAGAAGGGTGCTAAGCCAGGAGTAGTGGCACTTGGGAGGCAGAGGTAAGAGGATCACTGTGAGTTCAAGGCCACCCTGAGACTACATAGTGAATTTCAGGTCAGCCTGAGCCAGAGTGAGACCCTACCTTGAAAAAACAAAAAACAAAAAACAAAACAAAACAACAACAAAAAAAAAAAAGAAGAAGAAGAAGAAGAAGGGTGCAAGAAGAAGGATGCTGTTATCTCATGAGCTGAATTGTTTAATTTGATCACGTTTTAACTGAGTGAGACTCAGGACACTGATTTTGTAGCAGATTCTTAGTGGCCCCAGGACTGCTACATTTTTTTTAATAAGAAAATGTTTTATTTTATTTTATTTGTTTGAGAGGGGGGCAGAAGAGTCAGACAGAGAGAGAATGTTCACTCCAGGGCCTTCAGCCACTGCAAATGAATTCCAGACACATGTACCACTTTGTACATCTGGTTTATGTGGGTACTGAGGAATTGAGCCCTGATCATTTGGATTTGCCCACAAGTCCCATAAGTGCTAAGCCATATCCCTAGTCCACAAGGCTGCAATTTTATAAGGAATCCTAAAACTAAACAAGGACCTCTTCTAATTGCTCCACAATTTTATATTATGGCCATGTGTATAGAACCTTGTCACTTTTTTGCACAGGACCTAGGACCTTGCCTCATACTAAGCAAATCCTCTACCACTGAATCATATCCCAGCCCTTCAGGATTTCTTTCAATAATACAGTAGTTACAGTTGGACTATAACCAGATTCTCTTGGGGTCTGGCAGAGTTACTTCAGAAAGAATTTGCTGTTATATTGGCTACTTTCAAATTTACTTGGATCACAACAAGCATTTTACTTGACCCATTTTACTTTTTTGACATGACAGTTATTTTTTAAAAATAACTGGATGAACATACATATTTATGGGTGCTTTATTTTTTAACAGAATTTCCCAAGTAAACATTCCATTTTGCCCACACCCAGATGAAGATTTAATAGATGACTATAAGATTTGCAGCGACATTTACACTTCATTGTTAATACTGTAGGAGTCAATTGTTTTAGTCAAGGAAAATAAGGTCTCCAAAACTGTCACACAGAATAAGAGAAACAGTCAATTACAAATCCTAAACATTAATATTTCAGCTCAGAGATAAATGGAAGAAAATTTCTTATAAAATATTTTATTTACTTATTTATTTGAGTGAGAAAAGCATAGGGCAAGAGGTAGATAAATAGAGATAAAATGGGTGCATGAAGGCCTCTAGCTACTGCAAACAAACTACAGATGCATGTGCCACCATGTGCATCTGGCTTTTGTGGGTTCTGGAGACTCAACCTTGGGTCCTTAGGCTTCACAGGCATGCTCCTTAACCTCTAAACCATCTCTCCAGCCCAGGAAACTTTCTTATTCTCAGAAATAAGTGGAATTGACATCTGAATTTAAGAAAATTGCATTTTCTCCATGTTCCTTGTAGATTAAATCACATTTACAATTCCATAAAATAAACATCTTAAGCAATAAATTAGTAGACATAGTCACAACAAAGAAATATACATATAATGCCTCCATCCAAAAGAACACATTCTGCAAATCACTCTGTAATGTTCTGTCCAGGTTTTCAAATACTATTGTTGACAAAGTCCTCTCAGCACAGCATTCTGTTTATCTTCTCTTGGTAAGACCCTAGTAAGTTTATTTGGAAACAAGATATATTATTTCAAGCTCCACAGTCTTTAAACCCAGCATGAGAAATCAGGGTTGGCTTTCATTTGCCTCTTAACTCTCTTCACCTAATAACAATCTACTAATCCAATTTTAGACAGCTCTCTATCAGGTGGTATTGAATCCAGCTCATTCACTTGCATACCAATGAGTGGGCTCAAAATTTATGCTGCCATTGGGAGAATAAGGTTACATCAATATATCAATACATCAAAAAGAGAGAGATGATTGTCTTTCATGAGATGTGTCACCTCCAATTCATTGACTGGGGCCCAGAAAAGTCATTACAGAGAAAACAGAGGCATGAATTCTGCCCTCAAGGCTAGACTGAAAACCAGTTCCAGGGAAATGGTGACGGATGCTGTGGTCACTCAAACCTCACCATACAGAGATACAGAATCTACAGAGAAATCAGTAAATCAGATGCTTATCATGTCCACCAAGGCTTAGGGAACATTTTGAAAGAGGAGAGAGGAGGGAGATTGTAAGAGACTCTGTGTGTGTGAGAAGAGCCTAAGGCACCAAGGTTCCCCCATCTGCACCCCCACCCCACCCCGCAGAGACTGACTGTGGTCTCTTTGTCCCCACAATGAACACCAATAACTTCACCAAAGAAGACCTTCAGCAGAATTATGACAAGGGAGATGGGGTCTGAGTACAACTGTTTTATATAAAAAGCAATAAATAATTTCTAAAAATAAAACATTCTTACTTGGCTCTCAAGTTCAGCTGTGGGTTCCTTTCCACTGAGCATGTCTCTTAGAAAATTAGAGAGCCATTGGTTACCCACCTAGGCTGGGTGCCACTTATTGCACAGATATGTACATCTTGTCAGGCTGGTTGTTTTCATATAGCAGCGTCCCCTGCTTTTTCACATCATTGGCCATTTCCCCCCAGCAGCTCATATAGCACTTTTCAGCATTATACAGGCTAACCATCTGGGGACTGAACAGAATGAGAGTTCCTCTTTCTCCACATCGTCACCAACATTTATTGTCATTGGGTTATTTTAATGATTGTCATCCTACCTGGAGTAAGGTGGAATCTCATGGTTGTTTGAATTTGCATTTCCCTGATGGTTAGGAATGTTGATCCTTTTCTTAATTGTGTGTAAGCTATTTGTATTTCTACCTTTGAGAATTCCTGATTCAGTTCTCTGCCTCATTTTTGAGTGGATTGCCATATATATATATATATATATATATATATATATATATATATATATATATATATATTCGCTTAGTTTGTTAAGTTCTTTGTAGATTCTAGATATTAGGCTTCTGTCAGTGGTATTGCTGGCAAAGATTTTCTTCCACTATGTGGGTCTTCTTTTGGCTCTGCTTATGGTATTTTTGTCTGTAAAAAGGTTTTTTGCTTCATGAGATCCCATTGGTTGAATGATTGTTTAATATCCTGGGTTACTAGGTATTGTTCAGTAAGTTTTTCTCCACTCCTAAATCATGAAGAGTTTCCCTTATTTTTTTCTTCCAGTTGCTTAAGAGTTTTGGATCTTATATTGAGGTCTTTAATCCATTTGGAGTTGATTTTGCCCATGGTGAGAGAATTCAGTCTAGTTTCATTTTTCTATTAGTACTTATCCAATTTTTCCAGCCCTATTTATTGAAGATGCTGTCTTTTCTTCAGTGTGCCTTGTTGGGTTCAGTGGAATTGGTAAGGTGAGCAAGAGTGCTGCTTCCATGGTGAGCCTAACAACCAGAGCCAGGGTGATGAAGATAGATGCTGAGGATATTAAAAATGCACAAAGGCAGAAATCCAGAAGCTGCCGAGAACTCAACACTAAAGCAGTCTTAAAACACAGTCATGAAGGCTCAGGGATTTTTGCAGAAGAGGGGGCAGAAAGATTTTAAGAGCCACAGGGTGGGAGCGAATATCTAGAGACATCGCTCCCACAAAATCTGACTATTGCTCTAATAGCAATCCTACTGAGAGAGGAGGAAAATGATAGCAGCAACATGTGATGCATACATACAAAGTTTCTACAAAATTAAAAAGGAAAGAAGACAGGTATCATCTCATATTTTATATTAAGAATACACTTTGTATGGCTATATCATGTGTTGGTACCATCTTTTTCCTCCTCCCTGGCCCCAATCCACTGGGAGTCCTGCTCAGTGAGGTTGTTGGTATTCCCCCATGGTGTTGTGGGTTATGCATTGTGGGAGCACCAGTCAGTTATTGGTGTGGGGGCAATGCCTCTGGGCATGTTATCCTAGCCTGTGGCTCTTACAATCTTTCTGCTCACTCTTCTGCAAAATTCCCTGAGCCATGGTGGGCGAGTTTAAAGTCTACTTCAGTGATGAGCTCTTGGGAGCCTCTGGATTTCTGCTTTGGTATGTGTTGAGTATTCTCAGCATCTGTCTTCTTCACCCTGGTGCTGATTGTTCGGCTCATCATGGAAGCAGCACGCTTGCTCATCTATGTGCTTCCTCTGTGTTTTCACTTGGGCCTTGATGAAGATGTGAGGGGTGATTTATCTCCTCGGGTCTTACTCTCTTCTGAAAATGAAAAATAGATTTTCAAATGGAGAGTGAGGTCATCATAGGTTAAATTGGATAAGCGTTATTAATTTAGGGAGAGTTTGATGGATATGGCCCCTCTTTTAAACAAAGACTAGTGAAAGCTTGACATTGGGGAGCATAATCTTTGTCTGCCTAGGATTCTGACCTGGTTCCCAGTTCCAGATATGGGTTCTTTTCCATTTATCAGATCTCTTATTCGATCAGAAAGCCATTGGGTAACCCCTAAGGCTGTCTGGCACCATTGCACTGGTGTGTACTTCTTGCCAGGCTGGTTGCTTCTGAGTAGCTTAGACCCCCTGATTGCTCACATCCGTGTTGGCCACTTTGCCACAGTAGCTCATGTACCACTTGCTAACACTAACAGGCTAAATCTCTGGGGACTGGCTCTCTTCAAGATTCCAGCCAGGTGTTTTTGTGTTCTGTATCAGCAGTATATGGTGTCTTCAGCAATAGGATTTTACCTTTTACCTCAGGTGGGTAATCAAGTGCTTTGACAGAAGCCTTTCTTATTTGGGGGACCTTATAGTCTCTCTGATCCTCAGCACAATATGGGTAGCCCCTATTTCTGGTATTGTACATTACTGGTCAGAGCAAATACTTTTTTTAAGGTTAGGCTTCATGTCACCCTCTCCTGGCCCATTATTTTTGGGTGCTGCTCCTGTACACCTGTTGAGGAAGACTACCTTCATAGAGAAAGTTTTCTATGGTATGCATTCATTTTGGGTTTAGACTTGTGCTTATTTACACCCACTTTCCCTTTCCTCTCCCCACAAATCCTTTCAACCTATCGTTTGGGCCTCAAGCTGCTTATTTTGTATGCCTATAACTCAGGGGGATCCAGGTTAGTTACCACAGGTGAGAGAGAATATGTGGTGTTTGTCTTTCTGTGATTTTGTGTATTCACTGAGTATGATCTGTTCTAAGTCCATCCATTTTCCAACATATTTCATTGTATCATTTTTAATTCTGTTGAATAGAATTCCATTGTGTATATTTTCAACAATTTTGTTATTCATTCATCTAATGATGACCTTCTGGGTTGATTCCATGTCTTAGCGGTCATGAATTGAGCAGCTATAACCATGGTTGAACATATCTTTGTAGTGAAGTGTGAACATTTATGGTAAATGCCCAGTAAGAAATAACTGGGTCTGTTGGTAGCTCTCTGTTCAGCTTTTTTAGGAATCTCCATATTGGTTTCCATAGTGGTTGTACAAGTTTGCATTTCCACCAACAGTGAATGAGGGTTACTCTTTCCCCACATTCTTGCTAACATTTTTTTTTGTTTGTTTGTTTTTCGAGGTAGGGTCTCACTCTAGCCCAGACTGACCTGGAATTCACTATGGAGCCTCAGGGTGCCCTCAAACTAATGGCGATCCTCCTGCCTTTGCTTCCCGGGTGCTGAGATTAAAGGCATACACCACCACACCTGGCGACATTGGATTTATTAATGACTGCCATCCTTACTGGAGAAAGGTGGAATTGCATAGTTGCTTTAATTTGCATTTTACTTATGGTTAGGAATATTGAACATTTTCTTAAGTGTGTGTTAACCATTTGTATTTCTTCCTCTGAAAACTGCCTATTCAGCTTTTTACCTCACTTTTGAGTGGGTTGTTAGATTTTTTATTGTTTAGTTTTTTGAGTTCTTCACAGAGTCTAGATATTAGGCCTCTGTCAGTACTATAGGTGATGAAAATTTTGTCCCATTCTGTGGGTAATCTACTGCCTCTGTTTATGGCATGTTTGTCTGTACAAAAGCTTTTGAGCGTCATAAGATCCCATTGGTTGAGAGATTGTTTAATTTCCTTAGCTACTGAGGTATTGTTATGGAAGTCCTTCCTAATGCCTATATCATGAAGAGTTCCTCCTATTTTTTTCTCTTCCAGTGGTTGAAGAGTTTCAGGTCTTTAATCCATTTGTAGTTCACTTTTGTGTGTGATGAGGTTGAGTGCATCTAGTTTCATTTTTCTATATGTGGTTATCCAATTTGTCCTGCACCATTTGTTGAAGAAGCTGTCTGTTCTCCACTCTGTTATTCGCATCAATGTCAAATATCAAGTAGATGTAGATACTTGGGCTAAAGTGTGGGTCTTCAATTCTGTTCCATTTGTCTATATTTATGATTTTATGCCAGTATCAGGTTGTTTTTGCTATTATGACTTTGTAATATAGCATTAGATATGGTACAATGATACTTCCATATTTTTCACTCCCTGAGGATATGTTTGAATATCCAAGGCCTTCACCATTCCCTGTGAGTTTTTTTTTTTTTTTTTTTGGTTTTTTGAGGTAGGGTCCCACTCTGGTCCAGGCTGACCTGGAATTAACTCTGTCATCTCAGGGTGACCTTGAACTCATGGCAATCCTCCTACCTCTGCCTCCCGAGTACTGGGATTAAAGGTGTGCGCCACCACACCCGGCCCCTATGAGTTTTGAGATCTTCTTTTTCTTTTGCTATACGAGGTAGCTTTATTATTATTTTTTGGCTTTTTTTTTTATTAGATATGGACATGTTTAGTATGTAAACAACACATGTTGGTACCATCCTTTCCCTCCTCCCTGCCCCTTTTCTGAAGAGGCCTTCCTTGTTAGGAATGAAGGTCAAGTCTATGGGGATTGTGGGTCATGCATTATGGGGGCAGCAGTCAGTTGTGGGGAAGAGGCAATGTCTCTGTGCAAAATTTCCCAACTTGTGGCTCTAACAATCTTTCCACCCCCTCTTCTGCAAAGCTCCCTGAGCCATGATGGGATCATTTTAAGTCTACCTCAGTGATGGATACTTTGGAGCCCCTGCATCTCTGGTTTGGTAGATGTTGAGTGACCTCAGTGTCTATTTCCATCACCATTGTAATGATACCAGATTCACTAACAAAGCAGAACTCCTGCTCATTTCTCCAATTCTTCTGTGGTTTCAGCTGTGGGAGGGGTGGAGTGCACAGGGTCGTTTATCTCCTCAGGTCCAGCTCCTGTCTGAAAAGGAGAAGAAGATTCTCCAATGGAAAGTGAAGTCAGCACTGGTTAAATGGGGTAACCATTATTAATTTAGAGAGAATTTAAAGGGTGTAGACCTTCTTATAGACCAAGATTAGTGGAAGCTTGATACTGGAAAGCAGAATCATTATCTGGATATGATTCTGACTTGCTTTCCAGTTCTAGATATGGTTTCTTTTCCACTGAGCAGATCTGTTAGCCAATCCAAAAACAGTTGGTTACATCAGATTGTTTGCTTCTGAGTTGCTTAGATTTTGAGTTGCTTGAACAGATGTTGGCCATCTTCCCCCAGTAGCTCATGTAGCACATTCTAGCACTAGGTGGGCTAATTGGGGACTGGCTTTCTTCTGAATTCCAACCAGGTCTCTCATGGTCCATGCTGACAGAGTATGGTGTCTCAGCAGTAGGGTCTTACCATTAACCTCTGATGGGTAATCAACTGCTCTGACAGAAGTCTGACTTGTTTGTTTTCGGAGATCTAGTAGGTCTCTCTGATCAACAGCTCATTGTGGTTATAAACCACATCCTGGTATAGGGAATTCCAGGCCAGCACCAAGGGAAAAGAAGAAAAGAAAAAGTCAGAGAAGAAAGAGAAACAGGAGAAATTTAAGGTTTGGTTTCATCTCACCCTCTCCAGAGCCCTTCTATTCAGATGTTCCCCCTAAGGTCCTCTTTAGGGTTCCACCTTTTAGTCTGACTTCCATGATATAGGATTCTATGGTACCAGTTAAATTTAGGTTCAGTTTTGTGCTCCCTACCCTTCCCCTTCCCCCAAGCTTACCTTCCCTATTGTCCAAACCTGGTGATGCCATTCAGGTATGTCAGCAATTTGGGCTCATCCATGTTAGAAACTGCAGATGAGTGAGACCATGTGACAGTTGTCTTTCTGTGATTTTGTGAGTTCACTTAGAATGGTATGATCTAAATTCAACAATTTTTCTACAAATTTCATTGTGTAATTTTCTTACTGCTGAGTAGAATTCCATTGATGGGCACCTGGGTTGATTCTAGTTTTTAGTTATTATAAATTGAGCAGCTATAAAAATGGTTCAGCAAATATGTCTAAACTGAGGCATGAGATTTTGGGGTAAATACCCAGTAAGGGAATAACAGGGTCTGTTGTTAACTCTATATTCACCCTGTTTAGCAGTCATATTGATTTCCATGTTGGTTTTACTGGTTGACATTCCCATCAACAGTGAATGGGTGTTCCTATTTCTCTACATACTTGACAACATTTGTTTTCATTTAATTTTTTTAATGTTTGCTCCCCTACTGGGGTAAGGTAGAATCTCATAGCTGTTTTAATTTGCATTTCCCTGATGGTTAGGGGTGTTGAAGATTTTCTTAAGTGTGTTAGCCACTTACAATTCTTTCTCTGAGAACTCCATATTTAGTTCTCTGTCCCACTTTTGGAGTGGGTTGTTTAATTCTTTATTGTTTATTTTTTTTTTAGCTCTTTGTAGATTCTAGTTATTAGGCTTCTGTCAGTGGTACATCTGGCAAAGATTTTCTCCCTTTCAGTGGGTAATCTATTGGCTCTGCTTATGGTATGTTTGCCTATGCAAAAACTTATTAGCTTCATGAAATCCCATTGGTTGAGTGCATGTTTAATTTCCTTGGTTACTGGGGTTTTGCTTCCCAGTCCTATACCATGGAGAATGGCTCCTATTTTTCCTCCAATAGTTGAAGAGTTTCAGGTCTTACATTGATGTCTTTAATCCATTTGGATTTGACTTTTTTGTATGGCAAAGTGAGTCTAATTCAGTTTTTGTACATATGGTCATCAATTTGTCCAGCACCATTTGTTGAAGATCCTGTCTTCTCCAGTCTACATTATTGACATCCTTGTCAAAGTTCATGGAACTGTAGTAACTTGACCAACTTCAATTCTGTTCCATTGGTCTATGTTGCCAGTTTTTTTTTTCTTTATTTTCCATGCTCTTTTTGTCACCATGGCTTTGTAATGTACATTTAGATTGAGTATGGTGATACCACTAGAGGGTTTTTCTTTTCTTTTCTTTTCTTTTTATTTCTTTCTTTCTTTCTTTCTTTCTTTTTTTTTTTTTTTTTTTTTTTTTGCTGAGGATATGTTATGATAACCAAGGCCTTCTACCATTCCATATGAATTTTGAGAACATTTTTTTCAATCTCTGTGAAGAATGATGCTGGTATTTATATTGGCATTGTGTTAAATATGTATATTGCTTTTGATAGAATTGCCATTTTTACAATATTAATTTGATGAATCCAGAAGTAAGGGAGGATTTTGATCTTACCAAGTCCTCCTCTATTTCTTTCTTGAGTGTTTTTATATTTATTATAAAGGTCTTTCACATCTTAGTTAGTGTTATTCCAAGGTATTTAATTTTTTTGTTACTACTGAGAATGGGACAGCTTCACTGGTTTCTTTCTTTGTATATTTGTCCTTTGCATATAGAAAAGTTACCAATTTTTGTGCATTGATTTTTTTTTATTTGAGAGTGACAGACACAGAAAGAAAGACAGATAGAGGGAGAGAGAGAATGGGCGCGCCAGGGCTTCCAGCCTCTGCAAACGAACTCCAGACGCGTGCGCCCCCTTGTGCATCTGGCTAACGTGGGACCTGGGGAACTGAGCCTCGAACCGGGGTCCTTAGGCTTCACAGGCAAGCCCTTAACCGCTAAGCCATCTCTCCAGCCCTGTGCATTGATTTTTATCTTGCCACTTTGTTGAAGGAATTTATCTCCTTTAGACATTTTCAAAAGGAGGCTTTGAAGTCACCTATATATAGGATCATGTCATCTTCAAATAGGGCTAACTTGACTTCTTCCATTCCAATTTGAATCCCTTTTATTTCTTTCTCCTGTATTATTCCTTGGGCTAGTACTTCTAGTAGTATGTTGAAGAGTAGTGGTGAGAGTGGGCACCACTGTGCTGTTCCTGATCTTAGTGGGAACTCCTTGAGTTTTTCCCCATTAAGTATTATTTGTGCTTTAGGAGCTTTATATATAGACTTTATTTTCTTGAGATATAAACTCACCCTGTGTATTCTTCCCAGTGTTTTGATCATAAAGTGGTGTTGTCTTTGTCAAAAGCTTTCTCTGGATCAATTGAGATGATCATGTGGTTCTAATGGCTAAGTTTATTTGTGATGTATTACATTGACTGATTTCATTTGTTAAACTATCCCTGTATTCCTAAGATGAAGTGTACTTGATCAAGGTCAATAATGCTTTTGATGTGTTGTTGAATGTTGAACTCAGTTTGCAAGGAATTTGTTCAGGGTTTTTGCATCTATGTTCATTAGGGATATAGACCTATAGTTTTCTTTCCTTGCTGCATCTGTGTCTGGTTTTGGTATTAGGGTGATGCTAGCTTCAAAAAAGGAGTTGAGGAGGATTTGCTAGTCTCCAATTATGTTGAACAGTTTGCAAGAAATTGGTTTCATTTTTTCACTGAAGGTTTGACTGAATTCAGCTGAGAAGCCATCTAGTCCTGGACTTTTCTTTTTGAGGAGGTTTTTTGATTACCTTTTCAATCTCCATCGATATGATAGGTTTGTTTAGGAGATTAATCTGTTCTGAGTTTAGTTTTGGTAGGTGTTATGTGTCTAGGAACTCATTCATTTCTTCCAGATTATTTAATTTTGTGGCATATAGGTTTTGGAAGTATGCCCTAATGATTCTTCCAATTTCATTGATGTCTGTAGTAATCTCTCCTTTTTCAATTCTGATTTTGCTAATTTGAGATTTTTTTTTTCTGTTGTTCTCAATTTGGCCAGGGTTTGCCAATCTTGTTTATCTTTTCAAAGAACCAGCTCTTTGTTTCATGGATGTTTTAAAATTGTTGTCTTAGTTTCCTAATTAATTTCTGCTCTAATCTTGATTATTTATTTCTGTCTGGAGCTCTTTGGGTTGGATATTTATTGGTTTTTCCAGTGCACTTATATGGAAACTCAGGTCATTAATTTGGGATTTTGCTGTCTTTGTAATGAAGTCATTTACACTGTGAATTTTCCCCTCAGGACTACCTTCATTGTATCCCATAAATTTGGTAGGTTGTGTTTTCATTACCATTCAATTATAGAATTTTTACAATTTCTTTTTTTATTTCTTCCATGACCCATTAATTGTTTAAAAAGAGTGCTGTTTTTTCTCTAGGAGCTAGTGGATTTCTTGGTGTGTCTCTTGTTGTTAACTTCTAGCTTTAAAGCATTGGGATCTGACATAATGTAGGAAGTTACTTCAATTTATCTGACTTTATGAAGGTATGTTTTATGGTCTAATATATGGTCAATTTTGGAGAAGGTTCCATGCACTGCTGAGAAGAATGTATATTCTGCAGAGTTGGGGTGGTAAGTTCTGTAGATATCCATTAGGTCTAGTTGATCTATGAAGTTTTTGAACTCTATTATTTCCCTGCTGATTTTCTGCTTGGGTGATCTGTCTGTTGAGGATAGCAGAGTATTGAAGTTTGCAACTATGATGGTGTAGGTGTTTATTTGTGTTTTATTGTTGAGTAGAGTTTGGTTTTTAAACTGTGGTACACCTGTGTTTGGCACATATGAATTTATGACTGTGATGGGCTCATGTTGGATCATTCTCTTGATGAGTAAGAAGTGGCCTTCCTTGTCTTTTTTGATTACTTTTGGTTTGAAGTCTATTTTATCAGATATTATTATAGCAACACCCACTTTTTTTATTTCTATATGCATTGATATCATTTTCCAACCTTTCACCCTGAGGATGTGCCCATCTTTAGTGGTGAGTTGGGTTTCTTGAAGACAGCATATAGAAGGATCCTGTTTTTTGATCCATTCTGATAGCCTGTGTTATTTGATGGGTTAGTTAAGTTCATTAATATTTAAGGTTCTTAGTGTGAGGCTTGAATTACTCCCTACCATGATGAGGTGTTTTGTGGGGTTTGGTGCTTTCTTGTGTTTTGTACTATTTTAAGCCTGGTCTAGTTTGGCTATTGTGATCTTCTTGTTGGCTCTTGAGATTGGTTGTTTGACAATTCTGTGTGGAGTATTCCCTCAAGTATTCTCTGGAGGTTTGGTTTTGTGTTTATATAATGATAGAATTATCTTTTTCATGAAAAGTTTTTCTTTTGCCATCTATTATGAGGGATACTTTTTCTGGGTACAGTAATGTCGGTTAGAAGTCATAGTTTTTCAGTCTTTGATGTGTTCCATTCCAGGCCCTTCTAACTTTCAGGGTTTTCACTGAGAAATCTGATGTAATTCTGATGAAATTGCCTTTGTATGTTGTGGGTTGTTTCTGTCTTACTCCTTTTAACACTCTCTCATTGTTTTTATTGTTAAGAGTTTTAACTATGATGTGCCTGGGAGAGTTTCTTCTTTGGTCCGGTCTGGTGTTCTGTAAGCTTCTTTTGTCTGGATAGACTTCTCTTTTGAGAGATTAGGAAAATTTTCTTCAATAATTTTAATTAATATGTTCACTATCCCTCTGGCCTGGATTTCCTCTCCTTCTGGTATAGTCATGATCTGGATGTTTGGATGTTTCGGGTATCTAGCAGTTAACTCATATTCTGTTCACATGCTTTTTTGAACTTGGCAAAGTGTTTGGCCAGTTGATCAATTTATTCTGTCTTGTCTTACAGCTCAGTAGTTCTGTCTTCCACATGAGTAACTGTTAGTGAGGGGTTCTAGTGAGGTTTTGAAAAAGGTCTATTTGATTTTTGTTTTCTGTTGTGTTATTTTGCATCATGCCCATCTCCTTTTTAAGGTATGATTTCAGTTCATGTTTTGATTTGCTTAATGCTTCCTGGAATTCATTCTTGCATTTGATCAAGTTTTCATTAAGCTTAATCAACTGGTTATTAAGATCTTCCATTTGTTGAGTCACTTTCAATTCATTTATATCTCTTGGTAAGCTTCTAAGGTTTTATTTAATTAAGTTAAACCTAGTATCACAAGCTGAGTACTCTTAGAGACTATTCTGCTCAATTTCATTTTTGTGATTGTTAGCTTTTTTTTGTTTTTTGTTTTCTTTTCTTTTTTTGTCTTTTCTTTTCTTTTCTTTTCTTTTCTTTTCTTTTCTTTTCTTTTCTTTTCTTTTCTTTTCTTTTCTTTTCTTTTCTTTTCTTTTCTTTTCTTTCTTTCTTTCTTTTTTTTTGAGGTAGGGTTTCACTCTAGCCCAGGCTGACCTGGAATTCACTTTGTAATCTCAGGGTGGCCTTGAACTCACGTGATCCTCCTGCCTCTGCCTCCCAAGTGCTGGGATTAAAAGCGTGCACCACCATGCCCAGCTGATGGTTAGCTTTTTGATCCTTTGCTTCCAGTTCAGCAATTCTCTTAATCAGCACCACATAGCTTGTTGTGATTTCACTTTGGGATTCAGTTTCTGTTGTCATCTCTATTATTTTATTGGAGACTTCCATTGTGGGACTAGCCATCCTTGGTGGAGATTTCTCAGTTTTCCGACTTTCATTGTTTCTTTCTGTGTTGTGGTATACCTACCTCAGGGTGAGAGTCTTATTTTATTAGGGAGGAAGCAAGTATTTTTTCTTGAAGTATCTTCAGTGAGTGTTCTGTTTTAAATGTGAACTGGATTGGAGTAGGATGGGCTTATAACCACAGATGTGCAGGTTGTGGAAACTGTAAGTACATCAAAGGTACCTGGGGAACTGTGAGATAGGGAACTGGAAGGTCAGGCCTACTAACTTCCCTTGTATGTACAGTTCAGCACAGGGGAACAGCAGTTAGGAAATGAGAAGCCGGGAAGCTGGGAGCCAGGGTCAGGAGGCCAGCTCCCTCAGTGGCCCAGGCACCCTCTGGCTCAGGGGAACAGGAACTTTGGGATCCAGGGGCCTGTCAGGCAGGAAAAAGGCCTACTTCAGCAATATGCACACAGGATCCAGGCCACACCAAGGCAGCAGGAAATGGGAGGTGTTGAAGGAACTGGGAGCTCTGGCCTACTTACTCTGTTATGCACCCTCCAGAGCCTCATCTCACATTGGTCAAAGCTATTTGAAGGATCCTGGTCTTTTCTCATCATCCTGTTGATGTTTACATTAACTTGTAAGCATATATTACATATAAATATTCTTTGACCACCCCCAATAAATAAAAACTTTGTCTTAAAAATGTATTTTCTGTTGTGTGTGTGTGTGTATATGTGTGTGTGTGTGTGCATGCGCACATGCATGTATACATGTATATGTTCATATGCACGTATGTGGGAATTTGTGTGGTGGCAAGAGAGCAAGCTTGGATATTATTCCTCTTAGGCTACATCAACATTTTTAGAAACTGGGTTTCTCACTGTTCTGGAACTTGCCAAGTAGGCTGTATTGGGTGGCTGGTAAGTATGCTTGAACAATAAGTACTTTGGCAACTGAGCCATGCTCCTCCCCACCAATGTCTTCTTATTGTCAAAGCAAGCAAGATGACTTGAAGATTTATAAAGAATTAAAAGGAAATGAAAGAAAATTATTAGACCCTGTTAACTTTAATTTGTCATCTCTAAGTTTTCCTTATTTAAAGGGGAACAGTAAAGCTTTTTCTTTTTCTTTCTTTTTTTTTTTTTTTTTTTTTTAGATTTTTGAGGTAGGGTCTAAGGGTCTAGCTGTAGCCCAGGCTGACCTGGGATCCCTGTGAAGTCAGTCACAGGCCAACCTTGAACTCACAGTAATCCTTTTACCTCTGTCTCCTGAGTGCTGGGGTTAAAGTTGTGTGGTACCACACTTAGTTTAAAACCTTTTTAAAACATTTTTTTTAATTCATACAGACATAGAGTGAGAGAGAAACAGAAAGAGGAGAGGATATGGCACCAGGTCCTCTAGGCACAGCAAAGAAACTCCAGATTCATGTGCCACTTGTGCACCTGGCTTTTTGTGGGTACTGGGGAATCTAACCCAGCTCATCAGACTTAACTGCCAAGTGATCTCTCCAACCCCTCCCAACCTTTTGGAGGTAGGGTCTCACTCTAGCCCAAGCTGACCTAGAATTCACTATGTAGTCTCAGATTGTACTCATGGTGATCCTCTGAACATTGCCTCCCAAGTGCTGGGATTAAATGTGTGTGCGACAAAGTTGGGCTTCCAGCCACAGTTTTTAAACAAAAAATTGTAAAGAAGGAATTTCCTCAAAGATATCAGAGCATCATGTGATCCTAGAAAGCATAGTTGCAGATCCCCAGTTATGCCAGAGTCCTTCTCAATACCTGAACTTGCTCTGTTATTAAGCCTTACAGTTTACACATATTTGACCTTCTGCACAAAACTGTTAGCTTATAAAATTCTGTCAGATAATCTCCTATGGATACTTTAAACTGAAAAGTAATATCTTGCTTTAAATCGTGCCCTCATGTTTCATCTTAAAATCTGTAATGTGCTATTGTGTAAAATGCCACTCTATTCATCTATCATCTGCCAGAAATATAAACTCAGAGGAAAGGCAGGCAATTCTGATGTCTCATAAGAGAAAAAGCAGCATAGAGAAGTGCTGTCAAAATAGAAACAATGCCTGAAGAGTGTTCCCCTTTTTACCCTGCCCTAGATGCCCCTACCAAAATCGTAATTCCTAAAAGTCATCTCATAATTGAGAATTCCAAACTCAGACTTCTCATTTACTTGTTGTGGCTTCTGACCTTCAAGTTGACCCACTGATATCAGTATAAAACAGATTAACTAGCTGTATTCTGAAAGGTTCAACCATCCCTCAGGGGGTATTACACTACTTGGAGAACTCTGTGTCCTGGCAGCACAAACACAGTCTAACCTAATTTTCTTACCACTATATGCATTTCATGAGCCTGGGAAAAGTGGATCTTCTTACTTGTTTTACCAAACTCCATCAAAACAAGACTAGGTGACACCCAAACAACTAATCAGAGCCTGGATTTTATTGTGACTCTGGGGGAAAGCAGAAAGATCATTGACATTTTCTTGGCACTAAAGCTACCTTAGGGGGACTTCACAACCTAAACATTCCACAAGGAATACCAAATGTCACTATACTTGATTCTGAAAAGAGACATTAACTCAAAAACCCAGATATATGTGCTTTTGTTCAGTAAAGTGATTGACAAATATGAAGGCAGTCATGTTTAACAGACATTTCACTGCCTTTGCTCATAGTGCCCTCATAAAAGATTAGACCAAAATCTTGCACAAACTTTCAAGGGCTCCCTTCTTACCCCAGAAAATTTGTTTGCAAGTATTCTTTACATTAGCAGCAAGAGAGAGAGATACTGCTCCACATGAAGTCATTGCTTGCAGGGCAACCTCTCTTTCAAAGTTGTAGATCTCTGCCTTATAATAATGCAGGCATCCAGCACCAGATAGGTAAAGAACCATGGCCCTTCTAGATAAACCTCTTGGGTAAGGTGCCAACCATAGTGATATTACTGGTTCAAATTACTTCTTAACTTTCCAACCCCCTATATCTCTTCTGTGAGCCCTTCAAAATCGGTACAATATTTTAGACTAATCTCGATGAAGGCACTAAGAGCAAACATAGTGATATGTCTGTTAAATATGACTGCCTTCATATTTGTCAATCACTTCACCTCCTGTGGTTGAAGCCATTATGCTGTGCTTCTTATAATACCACAGTGGCCTTTTTTGTTTTTGTTTTGAAAATTATTAATATGTGATTTATATACCTTAAAATTAATCCTTTTCTTATGAGTTACTTTTTTTCAATGTTTTTTGTGGCAAAAAAAAAAAAAATGCCTCTCAGTAGTAACTTAACCCTTATTGTTCATTTGGTTCAGGGTTTCAGAGGGATTTCAGTATAACATGGTAGACTATTTCCATTCATGGTGGCAAGAGCATAAGGTAGAGGATTGTTAGCATGAACCAGTAGGCAGAGGGAGAAAGTTAAGCTGGAACCAGAGATGTGCATAACCTTCAAAGGCCCATTTCTAGTTAGTCATTCAAAAAGGCTCCACCTTCTTCAAACAAACACCACAAGCTGGAGACTAAATCTTTCAAAACAAGACATTATGGGGGACATTTCAGATCCAAGCCATAACAGTATGTATCTGTTTTGATGATTTGTAGGGAGTTCATCTAATTGTACAATGATCATCTTGATCCAGGTTTTGAATCATCTCTTTCCCCCAAAGACATCCTTTATGCTTATCTGCAGTTAATCTTAGTTCCACTTTCCCACCCAGGCAACTGTGAATGTATTTCTTTGTCTGTATAGAATTTCCTTTTCTGGGTATTTCATGAATGGAATTCTACAATGTGTGACATTTTATGATGACTTTTTATTTAGCATAAAACTTTCAAGGTTACTTGAAATCAGTACTTCACTCCATGTCATGCCTAATATTCCATTACATCGATAAGCTACATTTTATTTATTAATATATGCATTTATGGACATTTAAGGTTGCTTACACCATTGGGATATTATTAATAATGTGATAAAATATATATTATAAATGTTATAATATTGTAAAAATAATGTTATATTCATATATAGGCATTTAAGTAGATTTACATGGCATTCCTAGGAATGACATTGGTCATTGGTCCTATGTTAAAATGTATAGGCAGTAGTCTCTTAACCTTTATATTCATCTCACAACTGAACCCACTTCAATATTTTCTCTCTACTGCAGTTAGAATCCAGGCCTTCGTTTCCTCTTGAAAATATTCCAGAAGCTTCCTATAATTATTTAATTAAGTCAAAAACTTACTAATACTGTTTTAAAGGCTTACATGGTCTGCTTTTACCACTGTAACCTCCTTTTTAAAAAAATGATTTATTTTTATTTATTTATTTAAGAGTGACAGACAGAGAAAGAGGCAGAAGGAGAGAGAGAGAGAGAGAGAGAGAGAGAGAGAGAGAGAGAGAGAGAGAGAGAGAGAGAATGGGCATGCCAGGGCTTCTAGCCACTGCAGATGAGTTCCAGATGCGTGTGCCCCCTTGTGCATCTGTCTAACGTGGGTCCTGGGGAACCGAGCCTCAAACCGGGATCCTTAGGCTTCACAGGCAAGCTCTTAACTGCTAAGCCACCTCTCCAGTCCACCTCCTTTTAATATATATCAACCAAAGTAAATTTTAGTTTTCTGAACAGAGTGTTCTCTTAGGCTTTAGCATGGGATATTCTCTCTACCTAGAAATCTTAGATTTAGATGAGTTGTTAAGAGGGCAGTTCAAGATGTCGACACTTTGATTCACCAATTAAGAGATATGTGACTAAGGGCAAGGAATCTGGCTGTATTGTTAAATTCCCATATTAAAATCAGGGATTAGTAATGAGTCTTAGTGTCCTTGCAAGAATTTCATGCATTACAATATGTAAGGATCTTCAAACCATGCCCAATACAAGGTAATGATGGTCAAGGAATTCATGTATCTGCTTAGATTCACCCTTTTTGAAGCCTTCAACAATATCTGAAGTATGGGCTTGCTCCTTTCAGCATGTTGATTTATAAACCTGTATTCTGATTGTAGCATCGTGTCATTGTCAATTTACTTGCCTGGTTTTCTTTGGCATTCTTTAAGTTTGACAAGGCAAGCCAGAGCACATGCATCCTTTTTGTTTAGTATAGAGAATGGCTTGATATGAGTGCCATTTAAAATATGTGCTGAATAAAGAAATTTTGATAGTCTTTAGGTCTGTTCTATTCCACACACTTCTTTGGACAGTCTTCCCTCCCAGAGAGGCGTCCATATGTTGTAGGTTCCAGAAGACTTGCTAATTATGGACAAGAAGATGGATACATGAAGGAAAGGGTAGAAGAGTGGTAATTATCTTTTCCACCACCCTGCCATGGCTCTTGCATACATGCTGCATGCCATTATAGCAATGGCCTTTAAAAAATTCTTTTTGTTCACTTTTATTTATTTATTTGAGTGTGATAGAGAGAGAGAGAGAGAGAGAGAGAGAGAGAGAGAGAGAGAGAGAGAGAGAGAATGGGCGCCCCGTGGCTTCCAGCCACTGCTAACGAACTCCAGATGCATGTGCCCCCTTGTGCATCTGGCTAACGTGGATCCTGGGGAATTAAGCCTCGAACTTGGGTCCTTAGGCTTCACAGGCAAGCGCTTAACTGCTAAGCCATCTCTCCAGCCCACAGTTATGGCTTTTGTCAGAACACTGAATCTCCATACCCCTAGCTTTCTGATGTCAGTAAGGATATTTCCTTTCTTTCCCCTTTTGTCCTAGTAATGACACTAACAATTTTCCATTGCTGCTAATCCCTTGGTACTCTCCATGTCTAGCAGTCTGTAAAAGATTCATCTCTCTCTCTCTCTCTCTCTTTCTCTCTCTCTCCATGTTAACCCAATTGAGTGTGACATTTCTTTCCTATTGTAACCCTGACAGGTGCAATGACTGAGCATAGTTGTTATTGTACAATTTACATTCTTGCTAGTGGTCTCAGGTAGCCGAGGAGGGACTTTGGTGTATTTTGCTGGAGAGGTGGTGGTGGGAAAAATATGATTTCTCTATTTTACATGTGTACATGTCAGTTGCCATAAACCAGTATGTGTTATTGCCAATGGTTTCCATACAAGTTGTTCTTAAAACATTTTGGTATAGGATTGTTCTTCTTAGAGTAGTCTGTAGTGAAGATTAGGCAGTAGTGCTTGACTTGGTTTATAGGAAAATTATAGTCCATCAATAGTGCTAAGACTCTTCAAGCAACACAGTTCTTTATACTTCTAGCCAATGGTGTATTTCCAAAACTATTCTTGTAAGTTCTGCTTGAGAAATGATAGTGGGTATATGATCCCATATGTAACATTACAGAAGCAATTTTCAGACCAGCAATCATCAGACTCTGAAACCAGGGGAGAGTTTTAGGTCCAAAGACCCTACTTGGACACTCAAATGTCATGTGTTTGTGAGTGAATGTGTGCTTAGCATATACTCCTTATAAAGCATGGCCCTACTTATTATATTCCTAAGACATAGAAATCTTGGACTAAACCTTTGTATAATTTATCATGTAACAATTGCTTTGTGTCAATTTGGTGTCCATTTTTTTTTGCATGTCTTGTGTGTGTGGTATATGCCCATGTTTAGGCAGATGTTTACATCCCTTGTATATACATATAGATTCTAGTGGAGAACATTGGGTATTCGTTCACAATTGCTCATCCACTTGTATCCTTGAACTTGAGTCTTTTACTGATTTCAGAGTCTGCTGTTTTCTCAAAGCTCACCAATTCTCTGGTCTTTGCTTACAGACGTGCATGCCATACCCAGATATTCACATGGGTGCTGGGGAATCAAACTCAGGTTGTCTCAGGCCCTTATAGGCCCTCATGCTTTCATGGGAAACACTATTAATCACTGAATTATCTCTCCAGCTCAGAAGTGTGCATTTTTATATAAAAATGAAGAATTATACAACATCCACCTAGAAGGACTGGTCATTATTATCCAATTTGCAATAGGTGCTTTAAATTTTCTTCCAGAAAATAACGCCATCACTTGGAAAATGGGACCTCATGAAGACATAGCAAAGGAAATAGCCAAGTGAGTGAAGAGAAAGCCTACAGAATTGGAGGGAAAATTTGAGAGCTACATATCTGTCAGCAGATTAATATCTAGAATATGTAAAAAATCTGAAAGAAAGCACTAAACAAAGAGAAATCAAACAATCCAACATGTTCTGAATAGTTTAAATAGACATACTAAATATAGATCAAGAGCCATGTAATAAATTTTCAGAACAATTAGCCATCAGAGAAGTGAAAATTAAAGCTACATTGAGATGTCATCTCACCCCAGTCAAAATTGCAGCAGTAACAAATTAAAGAAAGAAAGTTGGCAAGTAAGTGGCAAAGAAGGGTAGGAATGTAAACTAATCAAAAAAAAAATCTGATTGGAGAATCAAGGAAAGACAAAGCCCTTGATTCTAATGGGAGTGAAGAGAAAAATAACATAATAGGTAAGTGAGCTTATTATAGAAAAGTATAATACTGAAAGTGGTATGAGTTATTGTAACAGTAATATGTGAGGTTATGTCTATGCTAAAGAGGAAGCTGCTCTAAGAGAAAATACCTCTGGGAAGAGGAATTTTGAGCTGTCTTATGATAAGTGGTTCATCCTGAGGCTCTGTCTTTGAGAACCCAAATGCCTGGCCCCTAAAATAGATGTGTGGGGCTGGAGAGATGGCTTAGCAGTTAAGTGCTTGCCTGTGAAGCCTAAGGACCCCGTTTTGAGGCTCAATTCCCCAGGACCCACGTTAGCCAGATGCACAAGGGGGCGCACGCATCTGGAGTTAGTTTGCAGTGGCTGGAGGCCCTGGCATGCCCATTCTCTCTATCTGCCTCTTCCTCTGTTTGTCACTCTCAAATAAATAAATAATAAACAATAAAACTTGAATAAGATTATAAATTTCTCCTTTACAAATTTATAAAAAACAATAAAATAAAATAAAATAGATGTGTGCACTACTGAAAGCAACCAAGAGAAATAATTAGTACTTCTATTTATGTTTTATTTAATCTAGGAAATAAGATAGAAATTAACTTTGCTAATGTGGAGAAAGAAAGGAAATCACTTGATTTGTTACTGAAGACACTATTAAGAAAGAAGATTTGGGGAGGGGAGATGCTAGGGCTATAATCTAAAGTCCTGTATATACTAGGAAAGCATTCTATGACTGAGCTTTACTCCCAGCACCTTAAAAGACACAAGTATTTTATTATGAAGCACAAGTATTTGATTACATATTATAAATTTCATGAGACACATGAGACTTTAAGAATGATGGCTGATGGGCTGGAGAGATGGCTTAGTGGTTAAGCACTTGCCTGTGAAGCCTAAGGACCCCGGTTCGAGGCTCGGTTCCCCAGGTCCCATGTTAGCCAGATGCACAAGGGGGCGCACGTGTCTGGAGTTCGTTTGCAGAGGCTGGAAGCCCTGGTGCGCCCATTCTCTATCTCTCCCTCTATCTGTCTTTCTCTCTGTGTCTGTTGCTCTCAAATAAATAAATAAAACATTAAAAAAAAATGATGGCTGAAAGAAATGGTCAACTGGTATATGTTTATGGTGTGGTCTGATTATGAGTTAAAGAAATTTGATTGGAGGACAAAAAGACATTGTTTATTCATAAAAAAAAACTGGAAGGAATGTAGTAATTGCTATTTTGTTTTCAGGTTCTTCTCTGTGTCTTTGTACTCCCCTCACTTCCATGCAGAGAGAGCTTCTCTCAAATGACAGATTTATAAAGACTTTTAAGGGAGCAAATATCAGAAAGTAACATTAAGTTCTAAGACTTTCTTCAGAGGAGGTGACCTTTCTATGTCCATTATTCCTTCAAATACTATGGTCATATTTGGTGATAGTATATGCCAAAATCTGTCACTAAACTTTCATGTTTTGCATTGATATGCTATATTGGGTCCTTATCTTAGATAGCAATTATGGTGGCTTGAATTAGGTTTCCCCCATAAATGCATGTGCTTTGATTGTATGCTTCCTGGCTGATGGAGATTTTGGAGGTGGAGTTTTGTTAGAGGAGGTATGCCACTGGGAGTGGACCTTGAGGTGCATTAACCCCCAGTTTTTCAGTGTTAGTTGGTACAATCTCCTGATGCTATTGTCCACCTGATGTTGGCCAGGGGGACGATGATCAGCCTTTTCTCATGCCATGTTTTCCCCTATCATTATGAAGTTTCCTCTTGAGTATGTAAGCCAAAATATACCCTTTCCTCCCATAAGCTGCATTTGGTCTGGTGCTTCATGCAACAATGCAAAGGTAACTGCCACAGTAATTATCTGGAATATTGAAGTATAGTGCATCTTTGAAGAACTTTGGTAAGTCAATTGGTAGATTTTATTATCTAATTTTAACTAGAATGAGGCTCATATAATAAACGAGTACGTTTCTGTTTTCTACTAGTAAGCCAGGAGTTGATGGAATAATATTATTCTAATCATGTTAACAATAAGAAAGTGTCATAGGCAACTCTCTTCCTACTCCAAGTACTGTTTCATAAACCACATTATAACTATCTATGTGAACTCTAAAGAACTCAGCCACAATTATTTCATATTCTTGAGAAAACTATAACAAGCATGTATTAACTTCTGTTAGAGAAGAAGGAATTGGACTTTCCTTTGGGATGATGTTATCCCAGTGAACAATACATATGGTAATATTTATTTACTTCACTTCAAGTTTATATAAGTTTTATGTACCATAAGTCTATTATATATGTTTTATAATACATAAAGTTCACATAACTCATGTATATAATTTATAAATTGATATACATACTTACAATATAAATACAAGTATTTTAAATTCTAAATATGCATAATTGAACACACTTTTTGGTCATTGTTCTAAATTAGTTAAGTTATGGTCCTTGTAGCAACTATATAGAGGGAAATTAGCTCTGAGCATTCTGGTTCCAACTAGAAGCTATGGGACACTGATTCAGGAAAACACTATCATTCCCATGTCTTTATTTCTTTTTTTGTTGTTGTTGTTCATTTTTTATTTATTTATTTGAGAGTGATATAGAGAGAAAGAGGCAGATAGAGAGAGAGAGAGAGAGAGAGAGAGAGAGAGAGAGAGAGAGAGAGAGAGAGAGAGAATGGGCACACCAGGGCCTCCAGCCACTGCAAGCGAAATCCAGACACATGCGCCCCTTGTGCATCTGGTTAACGTGGGACCTGGAGAATCAAGCCTCGAACCAGGGTCCTTAGGCTTCACAGGCAAGCGCTTAACCGCTAAGCCATCTCTCCAGCCCCCATGTCTTTATTTCTTACATGATGATGATCATAGTTCCTGTACAAATCCTCCCCTCAAAAATAGTTTCATGAGTCTATTAGAGTTCAGACATCAACAACTTTTGTATAAAAGTGTGTGTGTGTGTGTGTGTGTGTGTGTGTTTGTGAACACATGTGACTCAATGTGACCCCATTCAGAGCTTCCTTGGGCTCCTTATAATTTCCTTTGATTTCATCAAATGTCTGTCTTTAATGCTTATCATAGTTTAGCATTGGATAAAGTATTTCACAACAAAAGTTACTTTAGTTAGTAACCAATAAGATTCAGAATGTAACTGTAAGCACATTTAGATCTAGAAGAATAAAGTGTATTTTAAGTGGAATTTTTACTCAAAGTGACATACTTCAGAGTTTTGTTTACCTGTAAGCATGAACTTTAAATGAAGCATGTTCTTAGATGTTCCAGTACTACTTATTGTCTGTGGTAAACAGCAACCAGTAATTGTTAGGCTAGGTATACTTAGACATGTACAGCAAAATGGGTTCCCAAGAACAGTATTGAAATTCAAGGGTATTTCAGGGATTCCCTGTCCCATATCATCTAATTTTTAAAGAAATAAAGAATTTTATGTCATTACATTTTCCTGATCCCTTTGTTCACTCTAAGTTATACAAACACACCCATATGCACACACACACACACACACACACACACACACACTCATTCTAGAAACATGACCAAAGCAGTTATGTAGAATCAGCCACCAGCTTTCTCTTGCTGTATTTCATTGCCACAAAAAGAGCACTAATGAAAAGCACCCTTTGTAGAAGAAGCAAGCATATGTGTTTGGATACCATCATAGCACTGTTATAAGGAAGATGCTGTCCTACCATGAATCAGTGGTGGTAGTATGTGTGCAAGTATTTGTGTTTGTGTGTGTGTGTGTATACATGCACATTGCCTAAGAGCAAGGGAATAAGCTTTCACAGAAAACCATGCTTCTTATACTGTGGGAGGGAAGATAGGTTCATAGCCTCTTGAATTAGTGTTTAATATTTGTTTAAATACCACTTGAGTGCCCATAGCAGGCACATGAATCTTATGAAAGTGGCTTACATGATCCATGAAAACTACATTTGGACCTGATTAATTGCTTCCTGGAAATTTTCTTTTATTCATTACTTATTGTTACTAAATTTTCCCTGAAGGCAGAGTCTGCATTGAAGGTTTGAGGGATCACTGAAATCCAAATCTATTGTAATGAAAACATTTCTAGTTCTAAGCCATTGAGGATAGTCCCCAGCTGCATGAGGCAGCTGGTCTCGAGTGCAGCATAACTGATTCCATCAATGGTCACTTTTCTCACCTCTTTCTTCTTCCTAGAGGACTATTGAATTGCTTCTGTACTTATGTCTAGGTAGACATTTTCCAGAGAGGATAACTTCCTTAGTGTGTTCCAAAGACTAATGATCTAAAAGAAAATCAATGAAACTCAAACACTTGACTCTCATCTTACCATCACAATATATATGTGCTGCAATAGGATAGTTTAATTTCTTTTACATGTGGAAGATTATTTGACATTTAAAGTTGACTGGGTACATAATTCATTCATACAGCCACATTTTATGATGAGTGTAACCCAAAACACATGATCACATACTACATTGGAGTGCATGAAGAATTCTGAGTGGCCAGGCCTGGTAGGATCATGTGGGAGGTAGAGGTAGGAGGATGGCTGTGAGTTTGAGGCCACCTTGAGTCTACATAGTGAATTTCAAGTCAGCCCAAGCTACAGTGAGGCCCTTCCTTGGAAACCCAAAACAGAACAAATAAAAATGCAATACTTGGTGTAAGTATGATCTGCCCTCATAAGGTACGTGCTGATACAGTTAAAGTCCAAAAAAAGAGATAATTTTTCTCCAGGATGTCATTCTCAGCATAATAAACACATGTAGCATCATGAGGAAAGTCTGGACATTTGTCATTCTCTAACATCTATTTGGACAAAATTCCAATCTGATAATCATTGGAAGGAAGTTTTATTTTTATAAAGGTAAATTTAAAAAGATATCCAGTATTATTCTTTTTGATGCTGTTGTCAGATTACAAACAGACTCACTTCCTTTTGATGATAGTCCAAGTGAAAGAGACTTCTTAGAAGACTATTATTTCATTTCCTTCAGTCATACTGCCTTTTCTGCTCAACCCAGAATCACAAGCTCAGGCTCTTCAGGGAACTGCAGCATGAAACACTCTCCCCTCTTATTAGTAGGGACCTGCCTCAGAATGTTCTTGTTTACTTACAAGTATAATCCTTCCATGATGTCTAATAGTGGCTTGACAGAGGTGATCCTGTTTTGATTTGGGTATGTTTCATACTGGTGACTCAGTAATATCATCAGACATGAAAACACATACATACGTTCTTTTCTATTATTTATTATTATTAGTTAAGTATACAGTGTGTATATAGCCATGTTGGTACCAACGTTAGACTCCTTCCTATCATGCCCCCTCAGCAGGGACCATCCTTGTTGGGGAATGTGGGTCATGCATTGTGGGGGTAGCCATCAGTTTGGGAGAAGAGGCAATGTTTCTGTGCATAATGACCCAACTTGTGACTCTAACAATCTCCACCCACCCCTTCTGCAAATTTCCCTGAAATATGTTGAGTTCGTTTTGGATCTACTTCAGTGATGAGGTCTTGGGAACCTCTGTGTCTCTGAATATCTGGTTTGGTAGAAGTTGAGTGTTCTCTGTGTCTATCTCCTTCACCCTGTGGTGGTACCAGATACACTAAGAAAGCAGCACTATTGCTCATTTCCCCAATTACTCTATGACCAACATCTGTGTAAGCAACTCATAGTTTAAGGTACTCAGCAGGAAACAACCTGGTGTGATGCTCACATACATACATTCTTTAACAAATTGTTCAACAAGATGACATAGGCATGCAGGACATATGTGAAAGTATCATCTTGATAGAAGCTAGAAACAGTTCTTACAACTGCCACTACTGCCCAAGTACCCTCAGAAGCCTCTTCATGAATTCACCTTTACTTCTGGTCAAATACAGCTACTTATCTGCTCTCCATCATCATAGTTTTGCCAATTCCACATTTCACAAAAATGAGATCATATACTATGTTGTATCATATACATGTTGTTTCATTATCAATAGCTTTTTACTGTTGAGTTGTATTTCATTGTATCACATTTTAAAAAATGCATTCATCTGTAACAAACCATGAATTGTGTGTAGTGTAGGGTACTATGACTATTGCTGATATGTATATTTCATTTAATCACCTTCATGGACACATTTTACATATTTGTTGGGAAAATGCCAATGGGAAGAATTTCTGGGTGTTCTTTTAACTTATAAGAAACAAGTCAATGGTACTATTTTTTTAAATTATTTATTTATTTATTTGAGAGTGACAGACACAGAGAGAAAGACAGATAGAGGGAGAGAGAGAGAATGGGCGCGCCAGGGCTTCCAGCCTCTGCAAACGAACTCCAGACGCGTGCGCCCCCTTGTGCATCTGGCTAACGTGGGACCTGGGGAACCGAGCCTCGAACCGGGGTCCTTAGGCTTCACAGGCAAGTGCTTAACCGCTAAGCCATCTCTCCAGCCCTCAATGGTACTTTTTAAAGGAATTTTCCATATTATGTTCATGGAAGTATTGGGGAGCTTCAGTTGCCATAATCTTTGGTGATATTTGATATGGTTCATCAAAATGCACATTTTGATAGACTTTTTCTCCAAATGTATAACTCACAGTGCTGGTTGTCTGAACCAATAGCAGTTCTCATTGCATTTTTCCATCATCTCTTGCCATTGAACTGGTATTTTTTGCCGGAGACGGCAAGCATGCCATTTCAGGATCATGAGGAATCGAGCGCTGAAGAGCTGCTTGACACAGTTCCAGCCCAGCTGTCTCTTCCTTGAAGTCCGATGTGGCCCCTCTATAGAAAAATCTTTGGCTCTCTACGCCACAGCAATATGTGGTTTTCTGTATAATGTTTGTCTTTCTCTGTCTTTCACTTGGTGTCCCAATCTCTAAGTTTACTTTTCCAGTAAAAATTGTTGTCGGTAAAGTGTTGGTCAATGTACCTGAAAGAGGCTCTGGCATAGAATTGGAAAAACAAGAAAATGGGTCAAAGATAATTGTTTTCTTTAAAGGCCTTAAAGAAAGTCAGGCGTGGAGTACAGTAAACTTAGGAGGAAACAATGAACCTCCTGGAACAACGTAAACATTGTTATATGACTAATTCTTCTAAATGGTGGCAATTGCAATCAACTCTTTACCAGGAATCCTTACAGAAAAACAACCGAAGTCAGAAATAGTTCAAGGGGGGACCAAAGTCTAAGTATTGGAGGGACGTAAAAAGGAAACTTCAAAATAAATAATTAAAGGATAAATGGATCTGCTGGATCAGTGATTAATGATGGGAAGCCCCATTTGTGGTTGTTTTGCCTCTCACCTTTAATAAAGTAATTGAAAGTAGAAGTCCAGGAAATCACAAGTGCTTGACCGCACATACATGGGGAAAATGTAAAAACAGTTAATCATTACAGGGGCCTGACGACTTTACTTGAGGTGAATAATTATGGGATTGTTTGATGATAAGGAATAACAAAAAGTTTCTATGAATTCTGTGAAATTGTACCTTTCTTAAAGTCTGTTCTTGCATGACGTGATCAGAAAATAAAAGACTGAGGCTAAGAGCTGTGGCAGGAAGAGAGAAAAAGAGAGAAAGAAAAAGATAGAAAAACTCAGCTGCCTTCAGCATTAGCCTGTCAGCTTGCACCAGAACTTGACTTCGAGTCGTTATTTCGCCGCTCCCTTTCACACCTCTCTTCGGGGACCCTCCTTCAAGCCAGGGCTGGACCCCGGCAATTTTTCATTCTCCTTTATAGCTGTATGTACCCAACATTTCACAGTTCTAGCCACCAGTGTATAAACCAAAGTCAGCTGAGTCCTCTATACGTAAGATTTTAGTTGCCTACTAAAGGAATAGCTGAGCCCAGCACATCTTCCTCCATTTCCGCTTGCTCAGTACTGAGGAAGGCAGACCTGACTGCTGGTATTGTGGGAGCACCTTGCTACTGTGAAGAAATGCCAAGAGGAGCACAACAAATAATAGCAGTACTGAGCCACTCACCTCAGGACTTCTAAATACCTGAGAAAAGTAAACCTAGGCTTACTTAGCCACACTCCATGTAGTGTGTCCCTACCATATCATATCCCTGTCACTTATTTTTTTTTAATATTTTTTTGTTCATTTTTTATTTATTTATTTGAGAGCGACAGACACAGGGAGAAACACAGATAGAGGGAGAGAGAGAGAGAATGGGCGCGCCAGGGCTTCCAGCCTCTGCAAACGAACTCCAGACGCGTGCGCCCCCTTGTGCATCTGGCTAACGTGGGACCTGGGGAACCGAGCCTCGAACTGGGGTCCTTAGGCTTCACAGGCAAGCGCTTAACCGCTAAGCCATCTCTCCAGCCCCCTGTCACTTATTTATATAATATCAAAGAGCACAACAGTAGACACTCTTGTTGAATATGAATGCTTACTCCTCTCATTTCTTCTAACATGTTGCATACATTCAGCTTACAAATACAAAAGAATTTTGTTATGTTAGCATATATTTTCATACGTTAATTTCATATATTAATAAGTTCATATGTTGATTACTGGTGGTGTGGGAGGAGAGCAAAGAGGGCAATGAGATGAAAAAGTAAACAAATTATAGTTTGTTATTGTGTTAAAGTTCTCAACAAAAAAATGTACAAAAGAACTGCCTTTTCATAAAAGGTATTCATTGTAGTTTCTGTAGTATGCTGTCACATAGTTGGGGGTGTTATTTAATACTTTTTTCTATTTGTTAAATTTATCTGTGTATGTATGTACATGTATGTGTGTGTATGGGCACATGTGGCACAGTACACATGTGGAGGTCAGAGGACAACTTTCAGGTGTCTACATTTCATCTTCTTTGAGACAGGATCTCTTGCCACTGTAAACAACTGCCACACTAAAAACATCATAATAGTTGGCTCACAACTTTCATATCTCTTAGCTTTGCCTCAAGTTGTTGTGTGTGCACTGGATCACAGATGTATGAATCATTTTGCATCTGTCTTTACATGGGTGTTAGGAATTGAATATGAGCTGGAAAGCTTTGCATGCAAGCATTTTTAACAACTAAGTGATCTCCAGAGCCCCATTAAACTCTTTTATCTTTTTGTTCCTTTTATCACAAACTCATTAGGTTTATTATTAATTTTAATCACAAAAAAGATTAATGTCACACAATGCCAAGAGTAATAGTGATGAAAATAAAAATAAAATTTTCCTGAGATTTGATCATTTTTTTAAATTAGTTTGTACTCAGTGAAAACAGTCAAGTTGGTACCATTGTACCATTGTTAGCCTCCTCCCTGATTGCTCCCCTCCGTAAGGACCCTTCTTGTTGTGGAATATGGGTCCTGCATTGTGGGGTTAGCCACCAGTTATAAGTAGGAGGCAGTGTCTCTGTTTATCATGACCCAATGTGTGGCTCTGACATTCTTTCTGCCCCTCTTCCTCAAATTTCCCTGAGCCATGGTTGGGTTCATTTTAGGTCTGCATCAGTGATGAGGTCATGAGAGCCTTTGTGTCTCTGGATATCTGGTTTGGTAGGAGTTGATTGTTCTCTGTGTTCACCAAGAAAACAACACTCTTGCTTCTTTCCCCAATTATTCTTAGTTTCAGCTGGGGCCCTTTTGAGGTATGATCTGGGGTGGGGGGGTTCTAACCTTAGGATCTGCATCTAAATCAGTTTTCCATTTGGCATATATTTTTATTTTTCTGTGAATTCTATGTATGGTATGTTTTGTGATGGCAAAATATAGTTTTCATATAACATGCTTTGAAAACTGGTATACTAATTGGAAAGGAAGAAGTTAAGTTAGCCCTATTCACAGACAACATGATTCTATACGTAAGTATCCTGAGAACCTCCATCTCAAAACTCTTAAGGTGATTAACTCCCTTAGCAAAATAGCAGGACACAAAATAACCACACAAAAATCAGTTGCCTTTCTATATGCAAAAGACAAAAATACAGAGCAAGAAATGAGTGACATTGTCCTATTTTCAATAGCAACAACAACAACAAAATGCCTTGGAATAGCAGTAACCAAGGATGTGAAAGACCTATACAGTGAAAACATAAAAATGCTCAAGAAAGAAATTGAGGAGGACTTGAGAAAATGGAAAAAACTTCCCATGCTCCTGGATAGGCAGAATTAACATTGTGAAAATGGCAATCTTACCAAAAGCAGCATACACATTTAATCAGAACCAATAAAAATACCAACATCTCAAGCATTTTTAGTTTGAGGCCAACCTGAGACTACATAGTGAATTCCAGGTCAGCCTGGGCCAAAGTGAGACCCTACCCCAAAAAACAAAACAAATCCCAAAATTTTTCTTAACAGAGATAGAAAAAAATGATCTTAAAATTAATATGGAATGGCTGACGGCCAAGGATATTGAAGAACATCGTCAGCAAAAGAAATGCCTCTGGAGGCATCACCATACCTGTTCTAAAGATATATTACAAAGTCATTGTAACAAAAACAACATGGTACTGGCATAAAAACAGGATTATAGATCAATGGAACAGAGTTCAGGACCTGGACTTTGTTCAAGTAACTATAGCTACTTGATATTTAACAAAGGCCCTAATAATGTAAACTGGAATAAAAGATAGCATCTTCAACAACTGGTACTGGACGAACTGGATAACCATATTTAGGAAAATGAAACTAGATCCATACAACTTTCCATGCACAAAAATCAAGTCCAAATGAATCAAAAACTTCAATATAAGATAAGAAACTCTGGTACTACAGGAAGAGAAATAAGAGAAACTTTTCACAATATAGGAGTGGGAAAAGACTTCTTGAACAAAACCCCAGTAGCTCAGGAAATTAAAAAATCACTCAACCATTGGGATCTCATGAAGCTGAAAAGTTTTTTTCAGAGACAAGCATACAATAAGCAGAGCCAATATATTTCCCACAGAATGGGAGAAAATTTTTGCCAGCTATACAACTGACAGAGGCCTAAATTTCTAGAATCTACAAAGAAGTCAAAAACCTAATAAAAAGTCAAACAACCCACTCACCAAATGGGGCAGAGAACTGAATAGGGAGTTTTTAGAGGAAGAAGTACAAATGGCAAACACACACCTAAAAAAATAAAATGTTCAACATCCCTAATCATCAGGGAAATGCAAATTAAAACAATGATGAGATTCCACCTTACCCCACTAAGGATAGCAAACATTAAAAAATCAAATGAAAACAAATTCTGGCGAGGATGCAGAGAAATAGGAACTCTCATTCACTGTTGGTGGGAATGTAAGATGGCACAACCATTATGGAAAGCAATAAGAAGATTCCTACAAAGGTTGACTATAGAGTTACCAACACACCCAGTTATTCCTTTACTGGGCATATACTCTAAAAGCTCCATGCCTCAATTCAGAGATTTGCTCAACCATGTTTACAGCTTCTCACTCATAATAGCTAAGAACTGGAATCAACCCAGATGTACAACTTTAGACAAATGGATATCCAAGATGTATACCACATATTTACATGATGGAATTCTATACAGCAGTAAGGAAAAATGACACAATGAAATTTGTAGAAAAAATGGTTGAACATGGAAGAGATCATGCTCATCTAACTCACCCAATCACAGAAAGGCAAACATCTCATCCTGAAAGACAGACTCAAAGGTTGAATCTCCACCAGACCCTTAGAGGGAACACATGAATCAAAGGGCCCTGTAGAGGGTACAATGAAGACTAACCTTAATCTCCTGTTTCTTTCTCTCTCTTCTTTCCTTCTCTTTTGTATTACTTATCTTTTTCTTCCTTCTTTTCACATGGTACTGGCTTGTAACTCCCAGTACCAGGATGCAGTTAACATTCACAATAAGCTGTTGACCAGAGAGACCTACAAGGTTTCCCAAAAGAAGACAGATTTCTGTCAGAGCACTTAATTACCCACCAAAGTTTAATGACAAGACCCTACTGTTGAAGACACCATATGCTGTTGGTGCAGATCATGGAGAGACCTGGCTGGAATCTGGAAGAGAGTCAGTCCCCAAATAGTTAGCTTGTCTAGTGCCAGAAGGTGCTACATGAGCAACTGGGGGAAAATGACCAATATCTGCCCAAGCAACACGTGGTCTAAGCTATTCAACAGCAGGCAACCTCATGTGATGCTCACCCAAGTGCAATAGGGGCACACAGCCATGGTAGGTAACAAACTGCTCTCAGATTAGCTAACTTATCACTCAGTGGAACAGAACCCATAGCTAGAACTGGGAAACAAGTCAGAACTATATCCAAATATTGACTCTGCTCTCCAATATCAAGCTCCCACCAATCTTAGGCTACAAGAGAGCCTATATCTATTAAATTCCCCTAAAATAATAATTATAATCTCATTTATACATTACTGACTTCACTCTCCATTGGAGAATCTCCTTCTGTTTCTCAGATGGACGCAGAACCTGAAGAGAGTTTCAGTCCATTGCACATCACCAGGGCCACGGCTGCAACCACAGACTGACTGGGAAAATGAGCAAGAGAGCTGCTTTCTTGTTGAACCTGGTACCAGCACAAGGGTGAAGGAGATAGACACAGAGAACACTCAACTCCTACCAAACCAGATATCCAGAGACACAGAGGCTCCCAAGACCTCATCACTGAAGTAGACCTAACATGAACCCAACATGACTCAGGAAAATTAGTGGAAGAAGGAGTGAAAAGATTGTTAGAGCCTATTTTTGGGTCATTATGCACAGAGGCATTGCCTCTTCTTCATAACTGATGGCTACCTGCACAATGCATGACCCACATCCCCAACGAGGAGGGTCCCTTCTAAGGGGGGGGTGACAGGGAGTAGTCTAACGATGTTCAAATGCTGTTTCTGTATCCCCACTGGTTTTCTGATTCACAGGACATTCTATACCCATTAAATACCTTTAATAGGTGGAGAAAATTCTGCCTAAGGTTCCTTTGAGGATAAAAGGAGCTGACATATCTGTTTTCATCTATATATAATGCGTATACAAATGCAAGCTGCCACTGTTGGAATTTATAATGATGCCATTTATCCATTATTAGGATCAAAATTGTTTCTCTTTATGTCTCTTTTTAGAGTTTGTTTCTTTCTGCCTTATAAGTCTGTTTTAACTATAAAATTATTTATTATATAATTAAACATTAAAATGTTTTCCATCTTTTGAAATAGCTTTGTGTAATTTGGAAAAGTTGCTACAATTACTATAAGAAAAAATTTGCTAGAATAATTATGAGAAAATTTTGTTGCAGTTAAAGAATAGAGCAATAAATGGCAAAAAGAAAAAAAAAAACAATAAGAGGCTTTTTTGGTAATATAGACTAGTGATATATATTGGAAATGGTTTTATCTGACATTTTTGTAGATGGTTGGCATGACATGAAAACACATGAAACCCTAGGACATCCTGTGACCAAATAGCTTGCTTTGGTATAAGATATGAGTGAAAAGGCCTTGGGAAATATTTACTTTTAGTTTGACACTTTCTTGTAACCTGGAAAAAATAAGAGTATATGTATATGTATATATGAACCTGTGTTCTCTGGATATCCTGCCAGGTAGTGGCAGTCTTTGAGGATCTCACAGTGAGAGCGACTGAAACAGCTCATAGAAGTTGACTATTGGTAGCTATTTGAAAGTGCTGCATTGACTACTTTGTAAATATGTATTAAAAAGACACGTTCATGCCTTCTTGTCACTCTACATTCAATTCTCAGCTTTTAATTTCTCTATATTGGGATTGGATCACCTTGGGAGGTTACTTGCCATCCATGCATTTAAAATTCTCCCTCTGTAAGAAAGAGTGAAAATGAACCTCTGTCATTAGGTGAGTATGATGATTGAACAAGACCATGCAATATGCTCAGAATAGGGCTTCTCCTTGGTACACAGTAAGAACCAAGAAGTATTTACCTATACTTATGATTCATGCAATACTACCAGGTAGGTAGGTATTACTGCCCTCATTATGCAGAAAAAAAGAGTTAAGCCTTGAAAACATAATTATGGTCACAGATTTATATAGGTGATAAGTTATGATTAGTTTTGAATGCAGGTTTACTTGATTCAAACCTCTATGATCTTTCTACTAGGTATCAAAGTATTGGTAGTTCCATAATTTATATGGTCTCTCAGTTGAGTGGCATGCACAGCATTTAGGGCATCTTTCTAAGAGAAATCTTACTGAAACTACAGACGAGACTGACTTTCTTAGCCAGGTATGGTGGTCCACACATTTAATCCCAGTGGTTGGGAGGCTGAAGAAGGAGGATTGCTGTGAGATTGAAGCCACACTTGGGCTACAGAGTATGTTCCAGGTCATCCTGGGATACAGTGTGACCCTGCATCAAGAAACCAAAAGAAAATGAGACGGGTTTTCTTGAGCACTCATATTTCTGAGCTCTATGAAAACGTGCCTTTCCTATGGTTTCATCTGCAGGTTAAAAGTGGATGTGTGGATCATCCTTCTAAGTGAAACCATCCACAAAGTGCTAAAAATACTGGCTTTCTTTGGATTGTGGAAAGATTGTACTAATAGCACTAGTCTTTTATAAACTGTATGACTTTATCTATGAGATTGTAAGATACATATAGATACATGGTAGATCCATATTCTTCTCCTCAAATATAGTTGCTCCTCCCATTTAATGGTCTCTAAAATGATTTTTTAGCTTATAAAACTTCCCATTGCTATTATCAATTAAGTAAAAAAAATTGTTATAATGCATATTATTAACATAAATGGACAATATTTTAGTATGGACTTGTTCTCCCTCTATGGCTATATAAGGGTGCAAGTTTTATTTTCTAAAAAACATAAAATTAGAATTTTATAGTACATGCCAAACGCAATGAGCCTTTCCTCAATTCCATCCATTTCAGACTATAATTTTGCTTTGGCTTACATTTGAATAAAATTGGCATTTTTACCTGTTGTACATCTGGAAATTCCCTATTGCCTTTCTCATGAAATGAACTGAAATAGTAGTTCAGTTGTATTGAATTTGACTAGAGGAACAGATCAACACTTTTGCATTTTCCTTATGATTTTTAAAAATATGACATGATATATAAAAATATTTATGTTATAGGCATATGCATGTGTACACATATGTCCACAACAGGAGTTAAAGCAAAGCAAGAGGTGCATGCATGATTGGGTTTATTATTAATTTGATTTTTATGTAGGTTTGTTCCAAGGAGTGAGAATCTGAGTAAAACTAAGTTCAAGAGTAGGTGGGAGAACAAAAAGTAAATTTGCACATAGAGTGCTAAAATACACAATAGCTTTCATTCTTTTACTGCTTCTGGAAAACAAGTATTTTCTAATGTGTTCAGAATTTAATTTTAAGAAGAATATATTCTGTTAAATCAATAATTCTTGGTAAATCTAGGAGCTATTTTATTGTCAATCTGACTCTTCAATGTTCCAAATAATACAGCAATACTTCAAAATTTCTAGCAGGTTTGTACTCTTCCCTTTCCTTGAACGCACATGAGGATGCAATCTGCACATTGAGAATGGCCATCCGGCCATTTTGTTTGAGAATAAGGTAACTTATTATCCCATTTAATCACAACTGAGAAAGTTTCCAGTATAAAGGATCTTCAGTGCCCAGGAAAGTCTTTGCAAACCACAATAAGTTGCTTAGCCTAGAGCAGGGAAACTTGTCATGTGTGTTACAAATTGTACCCATCTGGGTTTGATATAAGAACACATGACTGTCCTTCAAGTGCCCAGAACTGAGGTCATCCCTGGAAATGTTCATAATGTCTAAATGAAGAAAAGAATTCTGAAGCCACAGTGAAATCCTAAAGGTTTGTAAAGGTTAGAAATTGCCCATTGGGGGCTGGAGAGATGGCTTAGTGGGGAAGGCACTTGCCTGTGAAGCAAAAGGACACTGGATTGAATCCTCAGGACCCAGGTGAGCCAGATGCACAAGGAGGTGCATGCATCTGGATTTTTTTTTTTTGTAGCAGCAGCTGGAGACCCTTGCACACCCATTATCTTTCTTTCTGCCCCCTCAAATAAATAAAAAAATAAAATTATTTTTAAATTATACTTTAAAAAATACCCCATTTTAGTTCAATACCTCCAAATAGTCAAGATATTGTTATAAACACAAGAAGATATAAATCAAATACAATTAGCCCAAATAAACTTTCCATAAGATAAGTGTCATGTCTAAAATGCACATCAACTTAGCACTTCAGGATGAAGATAAGAGTTTACTTATGATATGGGTGAATCTGCAATATTATATTCAGAAAGCCATGTAGAAACTATCTTCTTGAGCAGAACATGGTGGTGCACGACTTTAATCCCAGCACTCGGGAGGCAGTGGTAGGAGGATCACTGAGAACTCAAGGCCACCTTAAGACTACACAGTGAATTCCAGGTAGGCCTGAGCTAGAGTGAGACCTTACTTCGAAAAACTTTGGTAAATAAAAAAATAAATAAATAAATAAAAGTATGTTCTTTTCTCATCATGAGCATTGCATTGTCTATCAAAATAGAATGCTCGTTTTATGTGAAAACTCACTTCTGGCATTCTTTGGGCAACTTTCCAAAACTATTTTTTTTTTAAAAAGGCTATACCTGCAACTGTCAGTTGGCCACTTTCAGCTATGAACACAATTGGGACACATTTCTAAATAAACCTGGAGGGAAAAAAGAGCTCTAAAAAGAAGAAATTTACTCTTACAGATAAAATCTTAAGTACTTTTGCAACAATAAGAAATCCCTCTTATCTCCTGCTCAGCATCAGTCATATTATAGGACAGATTTTACTTGAGGGCCTCCTAAGTCTACACTTGAGTTGATGGCATCCTTAGACAGTATGGATAGATAATGGATGGCAGGAATCTGGCCAGACTCTGTTCTTTTTGTTCTACAAAAGGGGTCAGAGTATAACCCAGATGCCAGCCCAGTCATGATTGCCCTTCCCTTTTGGCTTCATTAAATTGCTTGAAATCTCAACTAAAGCTAGAGTGGAGGCATTCTATGGATTATGGAAGGGCTAGACTTGGATTCCTCCTAGTTGCTTCTTATCCCTGTTCTTTGAATCACCTCATCCTACTTAGTTGATGATCTTTGGTAACCATGATTCCATGCCACTCATAGCACCCTTCAAGACAACCTGCTGCCAAGGAGTCTGGTTATCAGACAGTCACCAGCTTTTATAGGTCCAGAGGCCTCATAGCATTATGAGAAGCTATATTGCCAGTGACTGAACATGGCAGAGAAGTGCAATGAATCTGACCTTGGTTTATTAGGGAAAATCTGCTCAGAGACTCTTATAGGCCAGGTCAGTATGTTCTTGGAGAAGCAATACAGGATGGGATCTTTCTATTCCGGTGTTCTCTCTCTCCCTATCTCCCATTTCCTCCTCTTTTTTCTCCTTCCCTCCTTTCTTTTCCTTTAATGAATCAGGGCTTCATTGTGGTCCAAAGGCTTTCCCTGACAACTTGTGCTCTTTCAGCACCACTGGCATTTTCTCTACCTGAATGTGCTTTTATTATAGAAGAGGCAAATTGGCACATTTTTGGCCTACACTTGGTGCCACACAAAGTACCAATGATATACGGCTCTGTACGCAACAGCTCTGCAGTAAGGTTTGCAAGCAAAGGATGACATTCACCCCATAGCAGCCAAATGATGTGAAATTGAATCTTTAGTATAGCACTTTGCTTATATCCCCATCTTGGAATTTCTTGTAAGCTCTTCCTCCATAGACTCACTCCAGTTGCTAGTCAGATATTTTATCTTCTCACCCTTGACTCGTTTTTCCTCTCTTGCTGTATTTCACAGGCTAGCCTAGAACTTGTGATTATTTTTCCCCAGCCTCGTGAGGATGGAATTGGATGGGTTTGCTTGTCTAATTTTGATATCTTGATTCAGCGTTAGATTCTTGCTAACTTCCCATTTTACAGACCTTACCCCTATCATCTGCCACAACTGAAGCTGACCTAAAAATCAACTGTCATGTTAGGGTAAAAAAAAAAAAAAAAGATATGCTTTTTTTTTCAAAACTCAAGTATGCATGATTAAGGGCCAGGTGTCTCATTTATAGGAGAAAAAAAAAAGAGAGAGAGAGGTGTACTCTTCATAATGTCACTCAAGCAAAAAGGATGCTCTTCCACTCTGTAAGAAAGAGAGAGAGAGAGAGAGAGAGAGAGTGAGAGAGAGGATAAAAAGCTAAATTGGGTCACACCAGAGGCATAAATAAATGACTTTATACATTTGGGATTCACCACAGAATATCTCATTACTTGTCATAAGCCATCTTTAAGCATCTACTGTACTAGAATAGGGAAGAGATTAACCAGCTGTTAATAACTTTTTTCCCTCTTTTGCTGAGCTGCTTCAATGTGATCACATGATGGAGCTGTGGTTAATGTAATGTGAGTGACTGTCATGTCCTTAATGCAACCACCAACCTGGCTCATAAATTACTCAGTTTGTGTATTCACCATGTTCTTCTTCTCCCTGTTATGACAGTTACTGCAGATGAAAAAGCCACATGGAAGGATTCTAGCTGTCTGCAATTCAGTATAGGAAAGAACAGTAACATACATAGAATCTTGCCAAATTTTAACTGGGTTGTTACTTTTCCTTACATTGATATTTTTTGTTGGGGGGGGGGTTGAGGTACAGTCCCACTCTAGCCCAGGTTGACCTGGGGTTCACTCTGTAGTCTTAGGCTGTCCACATACTCACAGTGACCTTCCTATCTCTGCTTCCCTAGTGCTAGGATTAAAGGTGTGAACCACCACACCAAGCCAACATTGAGTTTTGAATGTTGTTGATATTTTCTGGGCACATCAGATATATGATTTACAGATATTTGATCCCAGTCTGTGTTTATATTTTGATTCTCTTAATAATGAATTTTACTATTTGTTGATGAGGTCTATAGTATCCATCGTTTTGTTTTATCAATCATAGTTTGATGTTTTAAGCAATCTGCCTCATTAAGGGAAAAATATCGTGGTGTTACAGAAGTTCTTGAGTCTTAGACTTTACTTTATGACCTATGATCTATTTTCAGTTAATTTTATACATAGTATAAGCTATAGATCAAATTGTTCCATCATTATCTATTGGAAAGACTATATAGTCTCTACTGAATTGCTTTTGTATCCAAATCAAAATTCAGTTATTTATGTATACCTAGTTTATGTGGAGATTCTATTTCCCATTGCTATTTTTCTCTATGTTACTATCACACTGTTTTGATTATAGTAGATTCATGATAATTCTTGACTTTAGGTAGTTTTAGCTTATTGTTTTTCTACTTTTTGTAATGACTTTCTATATGAATTTTTGAATGAACTCTCCAGATTCTTTCTTTATATTGCTAGTTATTTTTGTTTCATTTTTGACAATAATACCTATTAAAGCACAGTAATTTTATACATTAATGTGTATTTACTGACATTTCCACAAAGTCATATGTCATGCCGATATGCTAACTACCCTTTCTTACCATTACCCTCTCCAGAGTCCTCTTACTCTTCCTTAGATTATCTTTTTATTGGTTAATGTTAGATTTCACATTGCTATTCTTTTTTTCAAGTACTTGTTTTACTTTTTTTTCTTTATTATGCCAATTGGTGACATCTAGTTCCTCTCACTATCTTGCAAATAACTTGATTTTTTCCCCAAAACACAAACATATTCTGTTTACACAATTCCATTATGCATATTTACCATATTTTTAATCCATCCATCTGCTGTTGGTAGACATCTAGGTTGATTGCATAGCTTAGCACTTTTGAATACAATAAACATAGGTATTCAGATATCTCTCACTTCTGATGACTTTGTTTCCTTGGAATGTATTTGGAACATATGATAATTCTATTTTTAATATTTTGGTGAAGATCCATATTAAAGCTCATTAGAGGATGTACTAATTTATATTTCCACCAGCAACATATAAGAGTTCATTTTTATTTACATCCTCATCAGTATGCTAGTTCTCGTTTTTTAATAATATCCATTTTGATATGTGTGGCATAGAATCTTAACATGGAGATGATATGAATTTTTTCCATGTGTTTATTGGCAATTTGTTCTTTTTATTTTGAGAAGTACCTGTTAAGTTTTCTACTTGCTGATAGGACTACTTGTTTGAGTGTGAATTTTTTGGAGTTATTTATGAGTTCTAGATATTGGTTTTGTGGCAGATGAAAATTGGCAATTCTTTCTCATTCTGTAAGCTTTCTCTTCATTCTGTTGAATATGTCCTTTGGTAGGCAAAATTTTTCAGTTTTAAGCACTCCCATATATCAATTCTTGCTTTTATTTCTTGAGATATTGGAGTCCTATTCAAGAAGTTGTTGCCTGTGTCGATAGCTTGAAGTGTTTTCTCTCTGTTTTCACCTAGAAGTTTCAAAATTTGGGTTTTAAGCCGGGTCTGGTGGCACACACCTTTAATCCCAGCACTCAAGAGGCAGAGGTAGGAGGATTGCCATGAGTTCAAGGCCATCCTGAGACTCCATAGTGAATTCCAGGTCAGCCTGGGCTAGAGTGAGACCCTACTTCGTAAAACCCCCCAAAAAAATTGGGTTTTATATTATGGTGTTTGATCCATTTTGAGTTGACATATGTACAAGGCCCGGGGTAGGGCTGTAGTTTCAATTTTATAGATGTTGATATTGAGTTTTTCCAGCACAATTTGTTGATGAAGAAGGTTATCTTCCACAGCATATGCTTTTATTACTTTTGTCATACATTCCTATAAAAATTCTGCTTGGATTTTTAATAGGATTGCATTGAATTTGTAGTCTAGTTTTAGGAGAAATAATATCTTAATGTTCTGACACTTGACAGAAATGTGGTCTTTCATGTAGACAATTATTAGTCTCAGAAAGCTATAGTTTTTTTTTTTAAACTTTTATTTATTTGAGAGCGACAGACACAGAGAGAAAGACATAGAGGGAGAGAGAGAGAATGGGCACGCCAGGGCTTCCAGCCTCTGCAAACGAACTCCAGATGCGTGTGCCCCCTTGTGCATCTGGCTAACGTGGGACCTGGGGAACTGAGCCTCAAACCGGGGTCCTTAGGCTTCACAGGCAAGCGCTTAACCGCTAAGCCATCTCTCCAGCCCAGAAAGCTATAGTTTTAACTGTGTATACCTTTATTATATTTTGTTCACATTATTTTTCTGTTTCTGTAACAAATACTCAATAGAAACAAATGAAGTGGTGAATGACTTGTTTTAGCACACTGTTTCAAAGACACAGTTCATTATCCCACCAAGCTAAGGCAGAAAGAACATCATGGAAGTGGGATCATGTGGCACAGGCAACTCTTACCTCAACACAGAGGGAGAATAAAGGAGAGAGAGAAGAGGAGAGGGGAGTGAAGGAAAAGAGAGAGAGACGTGGGCCAAGAAAGCTCACAAAAATATACCCCAGTGGGCTGGAGAGATGGCTTAGCAGTTAAGTGCTTACCTGTGAAGCCTAAGGACCCCAGTTCAAACCTCGATTCCCCAGGACCCACTTTGGCCAGATGCACAAGGGGGCACATGCATCTGGAAATCATCTGCAGTGACTGGAGGCCCTGGCACACCCATTCTCTCTCTCTCTCTCTCTCTCTCTCTCTCTCTCTCTTTCTCTCTCTGCCTCTTTCTCTGTCTGTCACTCTCAAATAAATAAATGAAAATAAACCAAAAAAATTTTAAAAACAAAAAGATATACCCCAGTGACTACTTTTTCCAGCTTCCAGGTAGGTTCACCTCCTAATGTTTTCAGTATCTTTCCAAATAGTGACACCATCATGGGATAAAGCATTCAGCCTCTGGGGGGTGGGGTGGGAATGTTTCATATTTAAACCCTAACATTGTCCAATTTATCCCTAAGAATTCATATGGTTATGCTATGGTAAATGATTTGATTTCAATTTCCTCTTGTTCCACACCAGTATATAGTACAGCTATTTGTATAAGCTTCTTGTGCCCGACAACTTTGCACAACTAACTCAGTAGCCCTAGAACTTGTTTCCGAAGATCTCTTTGGATTTTTCTACATCCTTTTATCATGACACCTGTGGATATAGTCAGTTAAACTTTTTTTTTTTTTTACCTTTTGAACTTCTGAATTTATTCCTTTTCTTTAATTGCTTTCTCTCTCTAGAATTTTCTTTACAGTGTTAAACAGAGGTGATGACAATGGACATCCTGAACTTGTTTCTGATTTTTACACTTTCCCCATGAAATATGATGTTAGCTGTGGGTTTTCTATATATGCTCATTATCAAATTGAAGCATTCCCTTTCTATTTCTATGTGCTGAGAGATTTTGTCAGAATGGATGTTTGACTTTGGCAACTGCCTTTTTTGCTGGACATGTTAAGATAATCATATACTATTTTTTTGCATTTTTTTATTTTTAATATACCAAACTAGATTGATTTTCACATTTATTTCCAACCTACATTCCTGTTGTGCAAGTTGACACATGACCACAATTCCAATACTGGCAAACTTCTGACCCTGTCTTACATGTGTGAAATCCCATGGACAACCTAATGCAATGCAGAACTGAATCTTCAGATTTGTTCCTTTGTGCTACCATGTTCCATCATTACCAGGATTTGTTATTTTGAGCTATTTAACATAGCCATTCCAACTCTCCTAGATGTTCTTCTGTTGTCAACCATAGGCTGTCGACACAATAGCTACACAAACCCCTGGAGAGCAGCTGAGTAACAGGGATCCTGGAGCAAAATGCATTAAAAATTGATTGTGCATATTAGGGGGCATCAGTTGTACTATACACATAACTCTATGTATTCTAACAAATATCTCCTTTTAAGAAATCATTGTTTAAGCTCAGCACACATGTGTTAGGTCTAAGAACCTTTTACTTAATGCTGGATAGTAGGATGAAGTATTGAGGATGTGGTTGTGATTTCCTTCTGAATCTTTCAATTATATATAAGGCTTATTTGTTCTTCTATTTTGCCTCCTGCCTTTCTTCTGACAGCTCCCGTGTTGAGTTTTAAAGAGACAAGAATTTAATATTTTGTAATCATTTTCATATATGGTTGAGTGGAGGTACCTTTGTAAACTAAATTATGGCCCTATGATTAGCTACATTCTTTCCTTTCTATTTTTGTCATCTATTATTATTATATTCTGGAAAAGGTAGGATGATAAATTAGTAGAGGTTTTGGTGATAAGGGCATATTGCTAAGAGATCACTGAGTTATTTATCATGAGGAAGTACTTTCAAATTTCTATTGGTTCTGATGTTACATGAAAACAAAAACAAAGCATTTTCCCACATTTCGTTTGACTAGTATAATTTGAAGTCAATGTGCCTTCTTTCATTAAACTTTTTCATACAAATGTCACATTGTACCTTGTTCATATTCATTTCCTGGCACCCTCTCCATCCTTCTTTACCTGTCACCTGTCCTCCCAAATAGTCACCCTTCTGATTTCATATAAGGAGAGAAAATATGTGATATTTTGTCTCTCTCCCCTCATTGTTCTTTCTCTCATCCCCTTGGAATTCTTCCTACTCTTTTATAGTTCTGCTTGACTTTTGTGTCCTACACACACACATGCATACACAGTATAGTGTCTATATATGAGAGAAATGATGTGATATTTGTCTTTCTGAATCTGTCTTATTTCATTTAGCTTTTTTTTCTGAAACATTTTCCCTTGCATATTGCATATTACTTTGGCAGATTTTTCTGAGCTATGACTCCCCTGGAAAGAGGACACAAAGGGTTAGAAATAATGCATCAAATGATGCTCTTCATTCTTATACTTGGAAGGCAATTTGATCTATGAAAAAAATATATAATCATCCATACAATTTAGGGTATAAAATACAGCAAGGAGTTTGATGCTACTCATTTGGTTTGGAGGGACATTTCAGTAGAGGTCAACTGTGCTACTTTCCTGGTTCCTTGGCATAATGTTTAAACATCATGATGTTTAAAGTATGACTGTTTAGAAGTTTAAAATCTCATATTGAAATTTCATTGTAAAAGGAATAATGTGGCATAACATGCATGCATCATATTTAGGTGTTGAGATTATCTCTTGATCTGCTCCCCTCTGTCTCTTTCATTATTAGCATTGCCAAATTTATGGCCCTATATACCCTAGACTGTTCCTTGGAAAATACTCATAAGACTAGAGTCTACCCACCCAAGTTAATCATAATAATCTACAATAGGCAAGTAATTCAGTTCACCACTCAACCCAAAAGGAAAGAAAACAGCAGAGACAGTTTTAAATCACTCAAATCAGAAGCAAAGAGAAGAGAATGCCTACAACAAGCCTTGAGGGGTAATTGCTCAATAGATGGTATTGGCCTCAAGTTCCATAAACTGTCTATATCTCAGGACCCTCATTTGTACAGCTATAATTACATGGCTGTATTAGGAAATTCTGCTGTCTTTTTAGTTTTAAAAGTTTACAAAGTGAAGTGTATTCTTGCATCTTTTAGAAGGCATTAGTGGCTATTCAAAGTCTCACTTTGACATTGTATCCTTTAAAGTTGTACTCTATTTGATTTTCTTAGGTTTTTTTTCTACGTAAGTAAATACAAAGGTTTCATTAAGAAACCAACTAATATACGCATAAAATAGGAAGAACATGGTGCACATAGTCTGTAGATATACATGTACATGTTATTACGGGGTAAAAGGTGTTGTTTAATTTACTAACACCTCATTTTTTGATTTGATCCCCAATAAATATCCTTCCCTAACTGTAGAAAGAATAAGAACAGAATATACTTACAATGTATTTATTGAATGATTCATTCCAAAGCCATTTCAGATCTGGTGTCTTGAAACCATTGATTTTCCAGCACATAAATGGAGTGATGCATAAATTAATTTCCATCCTACAATCTGCCATTAAAGAAGCCACAATTTTACCCCTTCTTGTTTTTTGTTTGTTTTGCTTTAGTCTCCTGACGTTTATTCACATCTGGAAAATGTTTGTATTCTAGAGGGGAGAGGGTATAGAATGAAATGGGAAGAAGGAGATAAACTTGGGATAGGAGGAAGAAGAGCAAGAACTCCAGAAATATTTTCCACACAATTTTCCTTAGTAAGTCAATAGAAATAAGAACTTGCTACATGCTAGACACTGGGTGGGCATACAAGGCACCATGCTAGCTGGACATCAAAGAGATATCCATGAACACAACAGCTTGGCAGATGCTTCTGACTTAAAACCCCATTTGCACAGGTTTGAGAGAGCCTGTTGTCCCCTGGGGAGGCTTTGCCATGGCTAGAACAAAAGATCAAAGATGCTCCAGATGTCAAGGCACCTCCAAGAGTGCAATCAGCAGGACAGGAAATGAGAAAGTCATCCTAGGAGGGATTTAGAAGGGAAAGGGGGCTTATCTGAGGATGCTCATAGCCCTGTACATGAACTCTTGCAGTGTGGATATTCAACAGACGTGATATGGTGGACAGCTTGGCACACAGTCAGTAGCAGGTCTTGCCTTAGCCCCCTGCCAAGAAACTGCAGGACTAAGGCTATACAAGGAAAGATAATCCAATAAGGATGCCTTGTCTTCTTCACGGTTGACTTCAGATCTTGAAAGAACACCATAAAAGAGGAAAGCCTGCATTCTAAAACAGCAGAAGCATAAATCAATTGCCAAAGATAGAAGCCCAAAGGAATAGTTGAGGACCAAAGTCAACCAAGAGAATATGATCCACCAGGGTTTGAATTAAATAATATCTGGTATGTTAGATGAGAACTACTGATAACCCAGCAGGGTCTCTTCATGCTTATAATACCTCAATATGACTGAGAAAGCAAGAGTTGCCAACAAATACATGGAAAGTCCTTTAATTCTATGACACTTGGAAATAACGACAAACTACAAAATCTATATATGTGAAGAAGTCAAACAAGACTGAAATTTTACACATGGTCTGCCACTGACAGTAAAAATGAGCAGACATGCTTTTATATAGAAACCACAGGTCCTGCAAAAATGATGGAAGAGATGATATGAAGAAGTAGGGATGTTAATAGAAATACATAGGATACAGTGGATATGAGTTGGCTATGTGTTTATATTGATTATTACAGATAAGAGACCACATTCATACATATGTACACACACACACACACACACACACACTTTAAATTTATCCAAACTTGGAAAATCTTGAGTGAATAAGGGCCTGATACTTTCCAGTATGACTTGGAAAATTTCCTAAACCAGATCTCTGACAACATGGTAGTACCTTCTTTGGTTACTATAGAGACAGAGTACATGTACAAAACACAGATTAGAAAGTAAATATTCCCTAGTAATATCACAAACCTATGTCAATCTTTTCTCCCATATTATTTAATAAATGTCCATTGCTTGATTTAGAAATTAGGGTATTTTTTAATTTTTTTTGTTCATTTTTTATTTATTTATTTGAGAGCGACAGACACGGGGAGAAAGACACATAGAGGGAGAGAGATAGAATGGGCGCGCCAGGGCTTCCAGCCACTGCAAACGAACTCCAGACGCGTGAGCCCCCTTGTGCATCTGGCTAACGTGGGACCTGGGGAACTGAACCTTGAACCGGTGTCCTTAGGCTTCACAGGCAAGCGCTTAACTGCTAAGCCATCTCTCCAGCCCTAGGGTATGTTTTTTTTGTTTGTTCTTATTTATTTATTTGAGAGTGACAGAAAGAGAAAGAAAGAGGCAGATAGATAGAGAAAAGGTATGCCAGGGCCTCCAGCTACTGCAAAGGAACTCCAGATGCATGTGCCAACTTGTGCATCTGGCTTACATGGGTCCTGGGGAATTAAGCCTTGAACAGGAGTACTTAGGCTTCACAGGCAAGCCCTTAACATTGTATTAATATATCATGTCTCTTAAGTCTCTTCTAGCCTCTGACAGTTCCTATTTCTTTCTTTTTACGACTTTTAAGGGCCTTCATTTTTAATGTTTTTATTGTTGTGTTTGTGTGGCATGTATATGATGTTGGTGTGTGTGTGTTCAGGAACGCACATGTGGGTGTCAGAAGACAACTTTTGGGTTTTGGTCTTTGCCTTCCACCTTAATTGATATATGCATTCATTCTGTTAATGTTAGCTTTTCACAAGTCTTGCTGGTCCCTGAATGTCCAGCTGATTCTCCTGTGTGTATTCCCCTTCTTGTCCATAGGCATGGTTAGAATTAGAAAGCCCTATCATAACATTTGGCTTGTCATGTGGGTGCTAGCAGTATGAATCCAGGTACTCATGTTTGGGCAACAAGCACTTTATCCACTGACCCATCTCCTCAGCCCTGGGCCTTGACATTTTGGGAATATACCAGTTATTTCTTTTAGAGAATGTCTCTAAATTTGAATTTTCCAGATGTTCTGTTATGATTAATGTTGCTGGTGTATGCATTTGGAGCAAGAAAACTACAGAAGTTGTATTCGCTTCTCAGTGTATCATATCTGAGATGCATGATGTCCATAGTTACTGCTATTAATATTAACCTTTACCACTTGCGAGGAGTCTGCATTATCAGCATGCCCTCTAACATCTTGGGAGGACTACTATAACCTCTTTTTGCCTTTGCCATTATCCATTCAGTTCAATATTCATTGATGAGGTTTTTTTTTTTTCCCCCTGAGGTAATTATCACTGTGATTTTATAGTTAAATTTATGTATTCTATTTCTACTGTTTTCATTTGTTGTAATCCATCAGGAAGAAAGAGTTGTCACTTCTTCCTTACTTAAAAGAAGAGGCTTAACTTATAGAAGCATGCTGCATAATTTGAGGTATAGAATATATCATTGACTGGGCATTCAGAAAATGATGCTGTGTCACCATTCGTAATGATGTTTTCCTCCAAAGACAAGCAAAACATGCATGGAACATAGAGACTCCTACAATTTAAACCTAAGCAGAGATAAATGGTAGTGTAGAGATGATGAGTAGAGAGGCCTTTTTCTGGCACAGTTTATCTGAAGAATATGGAACTCCTAGGAGAAGCAATTAATTTTTGAGGTTCAGAGAGTATATGGTTAGAAAATGCTAAATGGTTAGATAATAGTTTGGTGCCTGGTCAACAAATTCACTGGCAGGGATATAGCTCAGTAGTAGAAGACTGACCCATATCCACAAGGCTAAAATACCATGTCATGTACGAAAGACACAAAGAAAAAGTTGCAGGGCCAGTAAACACATTCTAGAAAGAGCATAGGCAATGCTTTCAAGGGGGATAAAAACAGCATGGATGGGTCAATGTGGCATCAAGGTAAATGTGGTAGATCAAGAAACTAAAAAGTTTAGTTTGTATAGTGTTTTGAATGTAAAGTGTCCCTCATAGTCTCATTATATGTGTGTATGTGATTTGGCCTCATATGTATCCTCCAGCTGGTGGAGCCTTTAAGAGATGAAGCCTTGCTGGGGAAGGTGTGGGGAAGGGCTAGGGCCCGGATGTTTATTAGTATATCCACACTGGGTGTTCATACCCAGCTACTTGTTTCTAATTCCTCCTTGCATATGTGATACGATGTGACATCCAGCTACCTGACCCTACCATGTTTTCCCTGCCCTTGAAACCATAAGTGGAAATAAACCTTGCCCTTCCATAAACAGCCCTGGTCTAGCATGTTTTCCTAGCAACAAGAAGGTACCTGCTATTTCTAGTACCATTGGAATTGTTTCTGTGAATGGCCAGAGAGCGTGTAGTTTGATTTTTGTCAGCTGTTCAACAATGCAACTCTGGAACTGTCACAGATGACACAAAGGAATGTGCATGGCAAGATAGGCCAGTGGGTAACAGTTCGCCACATCTGAATCAAATTTACTATGCACTTTCTTCCTGAAATATCTTAAATATCTATTAAGGAAACATAATCAACAATAAAAATACACAGAAATTTGATATTTATTTCATGAAAGGTATTTGATTTACTTTTGTTATTATTTCTGTTATTTTTGTTATTATTTTGTTGTTGTTATTATTATTATTATTACTATTATTATTATTATTATTTGTAACTAAAACAAATTGCTTAAGTTTGTAACATATTTTTCCAAATTAGATGTATTACAAAGTTATTAGGAAGATAGATTTTAGCAGTGTTTTTTTTTTTTAAAGTACTTTAGAGAAGAAAAGGATGTTGGTACAAGGCTGAGTTTGTCTCAAACACCAGAGTGCAAGAGGAGTCTCCAACTTCAAACACAAAATGTATATACTGGTTCCATTCCCAACGTGATGTTTGGGGCCTTGTGATCCATTGTTAGAATGGACTTCTCTTAATGAAATGCCATTACATTAAAATTGAAGCATTTCAAGCCCACTGAGATAATTGGGCTGCATAGAAGACAGAGGAGGGAAGGAGCATGCATTGCCCTTCCTGGCGCTGCACTGCACGACCCCAGAATCCACCAAGCTTTCCTTTTGGAGAGAGAGGAGGCAGAGTTTTGCTGGCAAGTAGAGGCTGAAGATATCTCTGGTGTGGAAGAATGGGTGTTGGCAAGCCTATCAAATCCTGGTTTTCAGTCAGATTGATGTAATCTGCATGTTGCCTTTGACAGGCGGAGGGGGCGGGACACTGGCCATGTCCATCCAGCCATCCTGTTCAGCTTCAGACTGGGATGTGTGCTGAAGCTCTTTGGCTCTTGGCATGACCAGAGGAGGTGCCTTCTGGGAAGACAGTGACATCGAAGATAGCGAGAAGGACCATTCTTTCCTGATTACATTGACATCCTGGTTTTGTGGTCTTTGAGGATGTAGGGGACTTTTGATTTCTGACAGCATTCCAGGCTGTGGCTGTTGCACAGCAGTGTAGGCCTGCTTGATCTCCTTATTGAATATCTCTTGGTGTTTGCTGTTATTTTCCTCCGTATTCTTGTCCTTCTCCTCATATGTCCTTCTCCTCATATGGATTGTCCTCATGCAGCTTGTCTTGGGACCTCAAGTATATCTTCTTCTGCAGCAGAGGCTCCAGAGACGCCCCATTGCAGCCCATTCTGAAAGGGGAGCTGTTGCAGCACAGGGAAGACACAGAAGCCATGATACAGGCCTGGATGACCATGGTCATCAAGTGAGGAGGGCTGCCTCATCTGTTGTCCAGGCCTGATGACGTGGTTCTAATACCATATTGCTTTTAATTCATCTGCTTGAAGCAGGCTCCCATTTGCTCATGGGTCAGCCTCAAGAGCCTCTGTGACTTTGTCTCCATAAAGCCTGATTTCTTCAGCCAAAAATGGAATCTGAAAAACAAAGGTTGATCCTCCTAACTTCTTGGCTAATGATCTAAACAGAGTGATTCCCACTAGAAGGAAAGCCTAGGTTTTAGAAGCACTTCATGTGAAGATTTCTTGAACCAAATTGAATAATTTAATCCACTATTACTAAATGACCTCTTAACTTGGAATTTTATGATGAGTAATGTTAACCAGATTCTTGCTTTAAATTATTTCAGTAAGTTGAAGTAAAAGAAATACTAACACTCTCTCTACACTTTGATTCATCTCTATCCCTGTGTTTTGTTTAATGGAACCCTTCAAGAAAATACCTTTGAAATATGAGCATTTAAAATATCATGTTAGCTAAGTAGAGGAGGATAAACTAGGGGAGAATTTCAAATGTGCCCTCTGGGCTTTTCCTGATTATTTGAAATCCTTTCCATATAACTGGAATCCCTGTGAAGATATTTCTGAGTATTTATTTTCAAGTAGCATAAAATATAGATGTAAACAAAATGATACAAGGTAGGCAAAAATACAAAACCATAAGCAAGGGGATGAAGAAAAAAATTAATTATTTTCAGTTTTCATAATGTCTTGTTAATTGCATAATTTAATTTAAACCCATGACATCCCTTACAGATTAGATTTAAGGCAAAATAATTGATTTCAGTAAAATATCAAATAGATGTTTTCACATTTTAAATTTCATTAGACTGAATATTGGTTGTAAGGCACACAAGACCCATGTCTCAACCCACTATTTTGTAATATTGGAAGAGAAATATTAAGCATTGCTTTTCATCTAAGAATTTTGTAAGGGATTTGTTTCTTCATTTTGAAAAATCAAAACAGCCCCACCAGAAACCAATAAACAGCCCAAGATTCATTCTGGTAATTATACTCATGTATTCCTTTGAGCATAAATTAAGTAGGCCACAGGCCAGATTTGGAGAGTGACCACAGTTCATCAAACCTTATGGTTCAGCAAATGTGGTTATAAGATGTGGCCTCACTGAAAAATACCACTAAGCAATTTGAGGACTTGACTCTGAGGTTTTGGTTTTAAAACTCGGATTTTTCAATAGAAAAGTAGTGGGTTCACTATTGTACTGGCTTTAGGGTACAGAAATATTCAGTTGTCTCAATCCTTAACGTGGAGCAACAGTTTTTCAAATTGAAATTTTTAAACTATTCTGCAAGTCATGAGCTAGAAACGTTTCTGGCAATAATTGAATTTCAGTTTGTTCTTGATAACGTTTTTTGTGGTGCTGGAGATTGAACCCAGGACTTTTTACATGCTGTTCAAGATCTCTACTACTGAGCTATATCACAGGCCTTGGTTTGTCAAAAAAGGGTCCTACTATGTCCAGGATGGCCTCCAATTTGAGACCCTTGTGCCTCATTCTCCTGAGTGTTGAGATAGTAGGCATATGCATCGCCATGTTCGGTTTCTTGGTGCATATATTAAAATGCCCTCATGAGTGGGCTTTCTTGTTGAAAGCGTCACTCGTTATTTGAGTACATTTTTTTTAATAGTGTATTCTCCGGTAAGATAATGTGGTACTGTGAATGAATGTTCTCCCGCTAACTCAGGTTTTAAACTTAAAAATTGGATCTTTGGGCCTCAGGTAGGGGGGGGTGCCACTGGGGGTGGATCATGAATTCCATTCTAAAGATGTGGAGGGTGCTGTGAGCTCTGATGTGGTCAATGCTGCTTGTTAAAGGTTTGTGCTTGCTGTGTTTGTGTTTCGTCTTTTAGTCAGTATGTTTACTTTTTAAATATTTTATTCAGGCTGGAGAAATGGCTTAGCGTTTAAGTGCTTGCCTGTGAAGCCTAAGGACCCCGGTTCGAGGCTCAGTTCCCCAGGTCCCACGTTAGCCAGATGCACAAGGGGGCTCACGCATCTGGAGTTCGTTTGCAGAGGCTGGAGGCCCTGGAGCGCCCATTCTCTCTCTCTCCCTCTATCTGTCTTTCTCTCTGTGTCTGTCGCTCTCAAATAAAAAAATAATAAATTAATTAAATATTTTATTTGTTTGAGACAGAGAGAGAGAGAGAGAAAGAGAGAGAGAGAGGGAGGGAGAGAATGGGCCTGCTAGGGCCCTCAGCCACTGCAATTGAACTCCAGATTCATATGCCCCCTTGTGAATCTGGCTTATGTGGTTTCTGGAGAATTGAACCTGGGTCCTTTTGCCTTGCAGGCAAATGTCTTGACCACTAAGCCATCTCTCCAGCCCAATATGTTCTTTAATAAATGTAGGATTACTGAAATGTCTAAAGATTTTAGTAGAAATAGCAAAGCCACACTCACTTCCTGGACTATGTGCTTGAATGCCATCATCCAAAATATATACATAGAGAACTCTCGGGGAATCATGAAATGCAAACCTAAGTACCTGGGACACTGGAGAATAGGGAGAAGAAAGCTTAGAAAAACATTAGTCAACCTCATTCTTCCAAATTTCTGATTAATGGAACCAGAATTACATCGATAATATTCTTTAAGAAGCCATGTATATTGATCAATATGGGGTCACATAATGTATATAATAGTGGCATGACAATGGATCCAGTAAAAGGTTTCTGAATATGCCCTCACCAAAAAATCAATTCAAAATCACAAGTCCAATATATTCAAGTTGTTTCCTACAGTTTTCATCTGTGTTGTATTGTGTGACTTCATTGCTCCCTTGGTATACAACATTCATACTTTGTACGGTGCCACAGTACATAATGCCACATCACACCATGCAGTGCTAACAAATACTGCCTGAGGGCTGGAGAAATGGTTTAGCGGTTAAGCGCTTGCCTGTGAAGCCTGAGGACCCTGGCTGGAGGCTCGATTCCCCAGGTCCCACGTTAGCCAGATGCACAAGGTGGCGCACACGTCTGGAGTTCGTTTGCAGTGGCTGGCTCTCTCTCTCTCTCTCTCTCTCTCTCTCTCTCTCTCTCTCTCTCTCTCTCTCTCACTCTTCCTCTCTCTCTGTTGCTCTCAAATAAATAAATAAAAATGAACAACAACAAAAAAGATGTCACTGGTATAGATGCTTGCATGCTTTAAAAAAATACTGCCTGCAATACATCAATTGAGATTTGAGACTTTTTTGGAGGTAGTGTCTTACTCTATTGCAGGCTGACCTGGAATTCCATATGTAGTTCAGGATGTCCTTGAACTCACAGCAATCCTCCTACCTCTGCCTTCTGACTACTGAGGCTATTCTTGATTATAAATTTTAGTGTTTTTACTTTGTGCATATTATTTTATATTTTTATGGAATCACAGTAGTTTATTTATGAAAAAAAGACATTTAATATTTTTCTACCATCATCACTCAGCATGTAAGTATCCAGTTAGTATATCTTAGGATCGTATTGTGCTAGATTGTTTGATTTTAAAAATTGCTGTTTGGGACTGGAGGGATTGCTTAGTGGTTAAGGCACTTGCCAGCAAAGCCAAAGGATCCAGGTTCTATTTCCCAGGACCCACGTTAGCCAGATGTACAAGGGGGTTCAAGCGTCTGTAGTTCGTTTGCAGTGGCTTGAGGCCCTGATGTGCCCATTCTCTCTCTCTATGTCTCTCTCTCCCTCTTTCTCTGTAAAATAAATATATAAATAAAAATAAAATATCTTTTTAAAAAATGCTGTTTGAGTTGCAGCCTTGAGTTTCATAAAAACACAATTTAATGAATTTTGACTTAGGATTAGGATAAAATTTACAGAAATTTCTGAAATATCCCTAATTATACGTCTGCCATTTTGTACTGTGTACTTATACAAAGTGGTATTCTCAGCATTTATGGTTAAAGATTAAAATATTGATAAACTTTGAAACCTGTTGAAGGCCTCTGGGCTAAAGTGAATTCCAGGTCAGTCTGAGAGTGAGATCTTGCTTCCAAAAATGGGTGCTGCTACAGATATGTCTCAGCAGTTAATGGCCCTTGCTTGCAAGCCTGTCAGTCCAAGTTCAAGTCCCCAGCACTCACATAAATCCAGACTTCAAGTGGCACATGCATAAGTTATCCTAACACATCCACAATAATGGAAGGTTGTGTCTGGACAATCCAGGAGCTAATGGGACAGATAAACTGGCTCATGTAGCAGCAAAACGAGGCCATCTTTGAACTCATGACAATTCTACTACCTCAGCCTCCTGAGTGCAGAGATTATAGGCATGAGCTACTGTGCCTGGCTTATGACCTCTTCTTACTCAATTAATTTTTTATATAACCATGGGCATAGAGGCATATAAAATTGATATAAAAATCAAAAATTCACTGCTAATAATTCATGGACACCCTGTCTCAAAGAAAGAGATACAGGAAAAACACCCCAAGTATATCCTCAGACCTCCACAAGCACACCATGGCACATGCCTGCATGCATACGCACACACACACACACACACACACACACACACACACACACAAAGAAGTTGTAAAAAGAAAATGTTTAAGAATCCCTGATCTAGGTCAAAACTTCCCAGTCTTCTTTCCTAGAGGTGAGGGGAAGGTGAAGTTCTACATTTCTCCTTAAAATAAGAAAAAAATAATAATCAATCTGAACAGTACTAACATTTCCCCAGATAGATTTAGAACTTGTGGTTAAGTTTAGGAAACTTGTTAGATTTTTCAAATTACAATATAACATTTCTATCAAATGGGAGGGGGGGGGACAAATAACGATAAGATTAAGATGATCAAAGTTGAAAAGGAAATCTCAAAGATAGGATATGGTTGTCTTATCATGCCATCAGTGAGTGCTGCTTGGCCATTCGAGAGCTAATTCCTACTGGATTAAAACACTTAGTCCATGGAATTCCATGAGTTATTCCAACTTCACATTTACATTGTAATGGAGTAGTCAAAATATCTCTTATTGGTTTTATTCATCAGGACTCTGCAAGTCACAGAATCATCAATTTTAAAATGTTTCTATTTACTTCTAGTGTCTTTGAAAATTACCATATGAAGCCTACTTCACTCACTCATATAGATAAATGAAGATCTGGGAGAAGAAAAGTCCTGTTTGCTTTAGAAGTTATCTATGTTCAGTCATTAAACTATAATCTCTGTGAGAAATGTTAAGCAATTACCTCATGTAAGTATGGTTGTTTGCACATAATAGAGGAAGCCAGTAAGTATTTTAGTTTGATTTCATTTGTTAGTATTAGGCCCTAAGTAATGTAGTAGTGCTCGGGTTCTCTAGAGGAACAGAACCACTAGAATGAATTATATTAAAAAGGGAATTTACTGGATTAGGAAATTGGTAGCAGGTCAGTCCACATGGCTAGATGCCTCAGCAGTCTCAGTCCTGCACTGAAGGCTCAGGAGCCACTGTTCTTCAATCCACAGGGTCTTCAGTTGATGCTGGACTTCAGTCTGCGCTGATCTTCAGTCCACGCTGGAAGGCAGCAAGCAGCTCCAGCAGCCAAGTGGAAGAAAGAAAGGGGCTCTTTTCACCCAGAGCTTCCTTATATAAAGTTTCCCTCTGAGAGGGGCTGCCCACTCTGGGGGAAGGACTTCCTGGTCAGTTGATCCTGCTGGAAGCAACCTCAGAGACCCACCGGAAAGGGATTTCTGTGGACTACCAAATGGATCAAGTTGTGACACCTTAACCATCACAAATGTGTTTCTTCTGTTTACTATTAGTTACAATTCACATTAACTTTTCAGCTAAGCAGTGTTATTCTCATGTTATAAAGAACAGATAATAGGAGAGAAAGAGTTGGAATAAGTATGAGCTTGAAAAGATCTGCAGAGCATGAGTAGGTTCAGAATCTTTTCTCAGGAAAATAAGATTCGTATGCCATTAGTACCTAGCATAGGACTCCTTCCCTTAACCACAGGATTAAACAAAAACTTTTGAAATTTATTATTTATTTTAGTTATTAGGGAACAGAAAAGTCTTCAGTTTGTTATTTGGAGCAGAGGCCTTCCAAAAAGTCCAGTAATTTTCTAATAATGTTCCTGGTTGTAACATAGATATTGAATTTTGAACCTACAGCCTATTTCCTGCCTAAAATGTTTTTTTTTTTATTTTATGAATGTGAACACTTGTCTTATTATTGAAAAGTTATTTACAAGGCTAAGCTGCTGGAATAAATTTCTTTTAATGAATGAGTGATGCCATATTTTGTTGGAAAGAATTCACACAGAGTTGCATCCAACTAGTAAATAGTTTTAAGATTAAAGTCTTCAATTTTAATGTAGACTCCTTAGTCCAAACTGGAAAAAGCTTTCAGGTAAAATCCTTTAATGAAATAATTGAGAAAACTAAATAAATTTGATAATATCTTCAAACTGCATTGCTAACCTCCATCTCAAAGAATCATTTGTTCATACAGTACTAAGGAACATTAAAAAAAAATCTTTGCTATGTGCCTGACATCACAATACAAAGTTTGCTAAGTCTGATCTCACTACTCAAAAAAGACGTTCAAAAATTTTATATTTTCATAAAAGTGACAAATAGTTACTATTTTTACGCTCATATATTCATAGTACTGATTAATTTGTGCTGATGCTTCCATACATGCACGCATTGTTCATGTCCATCCAGCTTTCTTCTACTCACCTCTTTTCCACCTTTTTAAAATCTATTTGTTTTCTGAAGGACATATGGGTTGATTATATGCTTCTTTTTTTTCTTTTTAAGACCTTCTTTTATTGACAAACTCCATACATGTACACAAGGTACCCTTAATAATAATCTCTTCATACCTCCCCTCCTTTGCTCCTCCTCATCTTCCCATCCACTGATAACTACTACTTTCCAACTATTCCCTCTTCTATTTTCCCCCTCATATTCTACACTTGCTGTGTAGGTAGCAATAGCCAAGGATTGCATGTTTTTACATTTATGGATAATGCTGTAATAAACTTTTGTTACAAAGATTTCCATGCTTAGGCCAGGCATAGTGGTTCACACCTTTAATCCCAGTACTCAGGAGGGAGAGGTAGGAGGATCGCCATGAATTTGAGACCTTCCTGAGACTACATAGTAAATTCCAGGTCAGCCTGGGCTATAGTGAGACCCTACCTTGAATAAACAAACAAACAAACAAACAAACAAACAAAAAGACTTAAATTCTTTTAGTATATACTTAGAAGTGAAATGGCTCAATCTATTTTTCATCTTTTGAGACTCTCTATGTTTTTTTCCACAATGACCATACTAATCTGTTTCCACCTATGATGTGCAAGGGTTCTCATTTCTCTACATATTTGCCAGCACTTTAAAAAAAATATTTATTTATTTGGGAGAGCGAGAGAGAAAGAGACAGACACAGACACAGAGACAGAGATAGAGAGAGAGAGAGAATGGGTGCTCCAGGGTTTCCAGCCACTCCAAATGAACTCTAGACACATGTGCCCCCTTGTGCATCTGGCTAATGTTTCTCTTGGGGAATTGAATGGAGGTCCTTTGGCTTTGCAGGCAAACATTTGAACTGCTAAGCTATCTCTCCAGCCCTGCCAGCACTTTTTGTGGTTTTTTTTTTTTTTTTGACACTACAGGTTCTTATTGGAATTAGATAACAATCTCATATGGTTTTGAATTTTATGTTTCTGCTAATTAGTGAAGTTAAGCACCACTTCATAGATTTGCTGGCTATTTGTATGTTTTTCTTATTTTTGTGAAGTGTTTGTGAAGTTCTTTAGCCCATTTTTAAAAGTCGAATTTGTTGTTCATCATTTTGAATTCCACACATGTACTGTGAGTGTAAACACCTTATTGAATGTGCCATTTGAAATTATTTTTTCCCATCCTATCTCAACCCTGTTGAAATTAGTAATATTTACTCTATATTTACAACTACTATATCTTCTTGTTTAATTGATATCTTTATCTAAAAGTAATGTTTTTTGGTTTTTTTTTTTTTTTTGATTTTGTAAATTTTTGATTTTAAATCTACTTTATCTGATATAACTATGGCCACTCTGGCGCATTGCTATTTCCACTTGCATATTTCTTTTCATAATCCTTCATTTGTGGTCTATACCAATGGTTTTGATCTTTACCAATAAACTGAGTTTCTTGTAGGCATCATAAAAGTCTCATAGTTTTATCCAGACATTCTACATTTTAAAAATAATTTTTATTAATTAAGTTAGCATACACAGTAATAGGTTTCATTTTGGCATTCTTTTAAATTTACTTTTTATGAAACAGTTGTACTCTCAGACCCTTTCTCCCCCATTCCAATTATGTGAGGGTCTTCGGTGGGGTTATTGGCATTCCTTGTGGGGACCAAGAGACCTCAGTCAGTTTCTGCAGGGATGGGGGAAACATGGTGTCTCAGGCAGTTCCCACCCACCATAAGGCTCTTACAATCTTTCTGCCCCCTCTTCCACAGTGCTCCCTGAGCCTTGGTGGGCAACATAGGCATCTGATTTAGTGTTGCCTTCTCTGTGGACTCTGGCTTTCTGCTCTTAGGAGGTTTGAGTGATCACAGTGTCTGTCATCATTTCCCTGGAACTGATTTTCAGGCTAGCCATGAGAGTAGTATTGGTGTCACCATTTCTCCTGTACTAACTTCTGGTCCAGGGAAGATGAGGTGGAGGTGACCCATCTCCTGGTAGTCAGTCAGCTCTCTCTTCTTGAGGTATTTATATATCCTTGTGCTCCCCCCACCCCCATGTTCTCATCCATCTACAAAATAGACCAAATTTTCTAATCAAAATTGAGAACAGTTTGAATAAAATGAGATATGCCTAGTAATTAGAGACACATACTGGTGTGCATATCCACTCTTCTTAGTTAAAGAGCAATGGAGGTTCTCACTGGAACCTATCTGTTTCCTGTTCTAGGGAATCTGGCTTGGTTTCCAGAGCCAGATATGAGCTCTCCCCCACTGAGCAGGTCTCATGTTGAAACTGTGAGCAGTTGGTTACCTACATTGGCTGTGTGCCTCTATTACACAAGTGTATGCATTTGCTCAGCTGGTTAATTTTGGAACTGGCAGGATCTTCCACTTATTTAGGTGGCAACTGTTATTCCCCAGCTATTCTTATAGCACTTTCCAGCACTATGCAGTCAGGCCAGGAGGGAACTAGATTCCTTCTCAGTTCCAAAGTGATGTCCTGTGGCTGAAAGCTGTGATGTCTTCAGCAATAGGGACTTACCTTTTAGCTCTCACATGTAACTAAGTGTTTTGCCAGTGACCTGTATTATTTTAGAGATCTCATGTCTTAGTGGCTTATGTCTACTGTGGAGAGGCACCTGATTCTGGACCTTGGAATTACCAGCCAGAGTCCACGTTTTTAGGGTTAATGCTATCTCCCTATTTTATGGAGCTTTCTGTTCAGGTCCCCCTCTTCTCCTTATTGAGGGTAATGACTTATAGAATGGTATCCTGGAAGGTGTCTATGGGATTGATTCATAGTGGAATTTTTATACATGTATCATGATTCTTTTTATTACACTGGGTTACATAAGACCAGTGCATGCCTTTTGACTCATAACTATAATTAATTTATTATAGATAAGTATGAATTCCTTCTTGTCATTATGTTTAACATATTCTATGTGTGTATATATTTTTGTTCCTTTATACCTCTTTTATTACTTAGTTTTGTGATTTGATCGTGTTCTGATATACTATATTTAAATCACTTTTCCTTCTGTTTTATGTAACCATTCCTGCAGTGATTTTATATATATATATATATATATATATATATATTTAACAATGGTAGTTATTATCTAGTGTATGATGCCCTTCAGCATTTCTTGTTGGGCAGGTCTGGTGTTGTTGAATTTTCTGTTTCTGGTAAACTGGGAAAGACTTTAGTTTTGAAGAATAAGTTTGCAGGGAGTGGCATTCTTGTTTGGTAGGAGTTCTCTCTCAGTACTTTATAACTTCCAATTTTCTTCTGTTTTGTATGTTCTCTGCTGAGGAATCATGAGCCTTCATTTGTATTTCACTTGACATATTTGTCTCTTGATGTTTTTATGATTCTTTCTTTGTTTTGTACATTTGCAAGTAGAGTTAGAGAGGAGAGTCAGAGAGATTGAGAGGATGGATATACCAGGGCCTCCAGCAGCTGCAAACAAATTCCAGATGCATATGAATCTAGCTTTATGTAGGTACTAGGGAATTGAACACAAGTCATCAGGCTTTGCAGGCAAGCACCTTAAACACTGAGCAATCCCTTCAGCCTCTGTTATGGATTTTTGATATTTTGACTGTAATATGACTTGGTGAAGGTCTATTATGATTGACTCAGTTGGGGTACATTGAACTTCTTGGATTTGGACATACATATGCCTTTGATGGTTTATAACATTTTTAGTTAGCATTTCATGGAAAATGATTTTAGTACCTTTAGAATTTTCTTCTGAAATTTAATTGTATTTTACATGTGATCATTTTACTGTATCCTATAACACTTGCAGACTTTCTTCTCTTTCTTAATTTATTTATCTTTTTGACATTGTTTGGCTGTATTGATTCTTCTTGATCTCATGTATTGTGGAACCACTTTTATTTCTCATTTCATTGTTTGGGTCTTTTTATGATTTTTATCTCTTTGGTGAATTTCTCATTCATACTTTGCTTTACATTTCTTATTTTTGTATTATTATTGTATTTTGTATTATTTTGTATTATTTTTTGCATCTCACTGGGCTTCTTTAGGACTATAATTGTATTTATTTTCTTCAGATGTCTCACAGACTTTCTTTGAACTGGAGGCTAATTTTGGAGATTTTTTTTTGTTCCTCTTTCAAGGTTACTTGCTTCCTTTCATTTTTCTTATGTATTTACATTGGTATCTGTGCATCTGGTATGATGTCCATTTCATTCCAATTTTATGAAGTGCATTACTGGAGCTAAGTGACACAGATGGAAATCTATGTTGATTGGGGACAAGCTTGAATGATGCCAGAGCTTTCTACTCCCTCAGCTGTAGTTTCAAGGTTGAGGTATTTTAGCAGAGCTTCTTTAGATCCTACTAGTCCTGTCCAGGTATGTTTAGGGTTTATACTGTGGTGGTTTGATTCAGGTGTCCCCCATAAACTTAGGTGTTCTGAATGCTAGGTTCCCAGCTGATGGATATTTGGGAATTAATGCCTCCTGGAGGGAGTGTATTGTTGGGGGCGGGCTTATGGGCTTTATAGCCCCTTTCCCCATGCCAGTGTTTGGCACACCCTTCTGTTGCTGTGGTCCATCTTATGTTTGCCAGGGGGTGATGTCCACCCTCTGCTCATGCCATCGTTTTCCCCTGCCATCGTGAAGCTTCCCCTCAAGCCTGTGAGCCAAAATAAACCTCTTTTTCCCAGAAGCTACTCTTGGTTGGGTGATTTCTACCAGCAATGCGAACCGGACTGCAACAGTAAAGTGGTACCGAGGAGTGGGATTGCTGCTAGACACCTGATTATGTGGCTTCAGCCTTTTGTAGCTGATTTTCAAGAGGAATGTGGAAGGAGTTGAAACCTTGGCCTAAGAGATGCCTTGCAGTGCTGTAAGTACAGCTTGATGGACAGTTCTGGTCAGAGCTGAAAGACCTGAGTGCGGTAAGAACTATGGACTGTGAGGTTTGGCTCATGAGGGTGAGATAGAGCTTTGCCTGGACTGGGCTAGCAGTTTGTGTGAGAAGCTTGCTCTTATGCCCGTGTCCTGAGAAGTTGTGCAGGGTTGCTTTGCATAGAAATGAACTGGTGTGTGCAGAGGGATATGGCACAGAAAGAAAAATCTTTGGGTGAACTGCTGCCCGTTCAGCTGCAACTGAGAGATTACAACCTTTGAGACTGGGCTAGCTGACCTGTGCTGGGGCAACAAGAAGAATGTCGACTCTTTTGAAGGGGCCCCAGTGCTCAATGAGTGTCCTGTTCTTCAAAGTCTGCTTTATTCCCTCCTGGATTAACAAATTGGCACCTACCTGGTATCATGGAGTATAAGAAATGCTGGAAAGATGGTCATTGAGTTTGCAATACGGTCTTGTGTTTTGGAAATGGCCATGGGCAGTGTGAAGCGGGTTTGCTGGTTGCCTGCATAGAGATCCCATGGGGCATGAGGATGAACCGTGGCTTGCAGACCCAGTGGCGATGCCGGGACCATGAGATGGCTGCCGAGGTACTGCCGGCCCCCGATGAAGTTTCCCAGGACTGTGAGTAGCCCAGCTGGAGGGTTGGAATTGGAATGCCAGAGACTTGTTGCTGGTTAGAATTATCGGACTTGAAGATTCTTCACTGGCTAGAGTTGCTGGACTTGAAGCTACAGAGTTTGATGTTTGCCCTGGTTGTTTAAATATTGTACTGGTTGAATGTTTCTTTGCTATGCCCAATGCCATGTATTGCAGTGTGAATATTTATTCTGTGTCATTATGGGTTTTTTGAGGTTATTTTTTGGTATTATGGCTCAGTTAAAAGATCTTGAACTATGGGGATATATGAACATCATTGGAATTGATAAAAAACTATGGGGACTTTTAAAGTCAGACTGAATGCATTGTATTTTACATCATGCATGGATATCAGTTTATGGGGGCCAGGGGCGGAAGGTGGTGGTTTGATTCAGGTGTCCCCCATAAACTTAGGTGTTCTGAATGCTAGGTTCCCAGCTGATGAATATTTGGGAATTAATGCCTCCCAGAGGGAGTGTATTGTTGGGGGTGAGCTTATGGGCTTTATAGCCAGTTTCCCCATGCCAGTGTTTGGCACACCCTCCTGTTGCTGTGGTCCACCTTATGTTTGCCAGGGGGTGATGTCCACCCTCTGCTCATGCCATCATTTCCCCCTGCCATCGTGAAGCTTCCCCACAAGCCTGTGAGCCAAAATAAACCTCTTTTTCCCAGAAGCTACTCTTGGTTGGGTGATTTCTACCAGCAATGCAAACCGGACTGCAACAATACTTTATGCTTATTGCATTGGGATTTGGCCAGAGGTGTTGTTAGCTCCTGATGCACAGACATAGGTAAGCCAGGGGTCTTGCTATGGTGTCCAATGTCCTGAGGCTTTGGATACAGAGTTTTAACTTCATTGGATTTTGCCAATGAAGCACAATCACTTCTGCACCCAAGTCCCTTATTTTAAATGGGCATGTCTTCTGATTCCCTTATTATCTCAGCTATTCTTCCCACTACATAAATATCTCAGGGGATTTATATCAAAGTTATTCCCTTAGGCTCAAGCAGTCTGATGGAGTGGGTACCTATGGATCCCATGTAGAGTAGATACTACTGTTTTCATTAAAACAGAAAATACATGGGCTTATAATCCCCCAAGCAGTAAGCTATTACAAATGTCTGTTTTTAAGCTTGCTCCCAGTTATTTCATTATATAAATATGTCAGGAAGCGCAAAGAACCTTTTGAGTGCCAGCCTGCTATATAGACCCAAGATCTCCTGTACATTTATATTTAATATTTGCAAGGAGTTGCATTCTATGCTTATGGAGGACACTGATGGGGAACTTTTCCTCCTGTGGCAAGCCTATGAGTCCTCAGAACCTGGGCACTGTCATTGTTTTATTGCTCTAATATCCAGTGTTTCCAGATTTCCTCTGGTCATTGGCTCTCTCTACCTTTGCATTTCCAGTACTCTACACTTTGGTTCAATATCTTGGATAAACAAGGGATCATTGGGTACCATCTTGAATCTAAAAAATGTTTTTATGTGGTTGCATGTGTGTGTGTAGATTATGTGTGATGTGTGGCAAATGTATGCTTGTTTGCATGGTTATATGTCATAAAGGTACCAGCTTCATGACTGAACACTCATGGCTTGAAAAGAAGAGGAAGTGACACTCCCTGTTTCCCTTTGCCTTGCCATGTGCCCAGTGCCACTTTGCGATTTTGTTAGCAAAAAGATGACTATCTGTGTGCGTGGTAGTGCATATCTTTATTCTGAGAACTTGGGAGGCAGAGCTAGGAGGATTTCTGTAAATTCAAGGTCAGCTTGAGACTGAATAGTGAATTCCACGTTACCCTAGTCTAGGGAGAAACTGGTTCTACCTCAAAAAATCCCCCCAAAATACAATTTTAAGGTGCAGTCTCTTGACCTTGAATTAGATTTATGAGCTAGGATAAAACTCTTTACATATCACCCAGCCTCAAGCATTTCATTATAGAAAAGCAATGAACTAATACAGAAGAATGACATTGTCACAGTTTATGTATATTTAAATATATAAGAAGCTGCTGTCAGGCGTGGTGGCGCAAGCCTTTAATCCCAGCACTCTGAGGCAGAGGTAGGAGGATTGCTGTGAACTCGAGGCCACCCTGAGACCACATAGTGAATTCCAGGTCAGCCTGGGCTAGAGTGAGACCATACCTCGAAAATTAAAAAAAAAAAAAAAAGATAAGAAACTGCTAAAGTATTTTCAAGGCACTATGCTAAATAATAAGCATCTTATAATTTGAATAAGTTGCAATATTTTTTTTTTAATTTTTTATTTATTTGAGAGCGACAGACACAGAGAGAAAGACAGGTAGAGGGAGAGAGAGAGAATGGGCGCGCCAGGGCTTCCAGCCTCTGCAAACGAACTCCAGATGTGTGCGCCCCCTTGTGCATCTGGCTAACGTGGGACCTGGGGAACCGAGCCTCGAACCGGGGTCCTTAGGCTTCACAGGCAAGCGCTTAACCGCTAAGCCATCTCTCCAGCCCATAAGTTGCAATATTTTTTATTGGGGCATGTAGCAGACAGTTTTCCACGCTAAGACAGAACACCCAACCAGAAAGAATTTGTGTAATGAGAGGGTTTATTTCAGCTTACAGTTATAAGGGGAAGTTTGATCATGGTGGGGCAAATACTGTATGAGCCAGAGGCTGGCATACATCATTTCATATTAGCAGCATGGGGGAGCAGCAAGACTGAGCTGGGCTATTGATCATCGAAGGGGGCTGGAGTAATAAGCCTCAAGGCCCACTCCTCCAAGAAGGATCTACTTCTAAAACATCGTTTCCAGTTTGCCATCAGCTGGGGAGCAAAACACATGAGCCTATGGAGGACATTTAATTCAGACCAATATATAGTAAATATACTAAAAATGTTCCATAACAAATTGCTTAATTTTGTTGAGCTATAGACAGGGAAATTCATAATTCATCTTTTTTGCATATTGTTCTGAATTTTGAAAAGTACATGTAGGTGTGTAACAATCACTATTGTCAAGGCAAAGCAATGCCATAACCCTATAATATTTATCCATGCTGACCCTAGGAAGTCAATCCCTCTTCCTACCAAGAATCCCTTTCTATCCACAGAGTTGTTTTTTGTGGGTGTATGCATTTCAGTTTCCCGTGCATAATTACTGAGAAGTGATGTTGCATTGAATGAAAACTCTATATTTACATTTATAAGAAACTACTGAAGTCTTTTCAAGGTGCCTATTATTTTGCATTCTCCATTGCAATATGTTAGAGCCTCAGTTAATCTGTATACTTGCCATGTCATAACTCTGTCCAATATTGTGCAGGGATGTTTCTTTTGGAATTAGGTATTCTGTAGTATTAATTATTATTGTGATCAATTTATTCAGTATAGTGGGATGTAGTTGTGATCCCCTTAAATTTTTATTTATTTATTTACTTATTTGAGAGAGTGTGAGAAAGAGGCAGATAGTGAGACAGACAGAATGGGCACACCAGGGTTTCCAGCCACTGAAAAAAAAAAAAACTCCTGATGCACGTGCCACCGAATGTATCCAGCCCTACATGGGTACTAAGGAATCAAGCTCAGGACCCCAGGCTTTGCAGGCAAGCGCCCCAACTACTCAGCAATCTTTTCAGCCCCCCCTTTAAGTTTTATGGCCATAAACTATTCTAGGTTCCTTTAGCCTTATTAGTCATCCAGAAAAATAATTGTTTTGGTATTATTGTTGCTTATTTTCTAACATTTTTAAAGCTTATGCAGAAGTAGAATGAATTCTATAATAAATCCATGTGAGAAACCAACCAATTTCATTATTAGTATTTATCATGGTACTTCACCATTCACTACCACCACTTTTTATATATTTGTTGCTTTTTGATTGTTATATTACTGGAATCCTTAGAGCACATCTGTCAGGGAATAGAGCTCATTAGTAGAGACTATATCTAGTATATACCAGGCCCTTGGTTCAATGCCTCGCACCACAAAAAAAAAAAAAAAAAAAAAGGAAATTCCTACTTTGCTTAATTTCACTAGTAAATATTTCAATATGGATCCCATAAAGTACTTGAAAACTGTAGAAAATTTAATCATATGTAGCAAAACTAGCAATAATTTGTTAGTATCCTCTCATATTCTGTGTTAAAACAACTCCAGTTGCATCAAAAGTATGTTTTAAAATATTGCTTTGCTGAAATTGAATTTGCTCATGAAATAAAGTGGAAGCCAAAATTCCAAAGTTCTGCTTTTCTCAAATGCTGTGGTTCCACTCAATTTTCAGAGATGGTTTGAAGTTTGGTCAGATTTTACTCAGGCTATGTTTTATCTATTCCAAATTATATTTTATTACACAACAGCAATTGGGAATTATAAAGCAGATATTAAGAATACTGAGTTGGCATATCATCTAACCCACAAGTCAAAATATGTAAAAGATGTCTATTATGATTGAATAGTGTAGCCAATTGATTATGTTGGCAGGGAATACATGTCTTGGCACTACCAGCCAAGAGTAGCAAGGAGAGGACAGACACATTGGTGGAGACAGAGGAAGGATTTTTTTTTTTTGGCTTCCAGACATTTTATTTGCTTCTGCTCCCTGCCATTTTTCTCAACACATATTCTACATAGTAGACCCTTAACACAACTATCAAATTGATAAAACATGCCATAAAAAGTTGTGTGTCTTTGGTTTCAGCCAAAACAAAATTTTGGTTTAATTTTACATAAAAGATATTTTCTGGTCATGACAGTTTTTCATTTCACTGTAGTTAGCAAATACATCTGACTTTATTCTGAAATGATTCTATTCTTGCTCTCATCATTTTAAAATTTGGTTAAATCATAGTTAAGTCAAAAGAACATTAAAAACTTAATCTTTATATTTAAAAACCAGCAACTTGGTGTTTTATTTTTCAAATTGATGATTCCATTTAAATTTCTGCTGGTACAAGACTTGTCTTCAATGCAAGTTTTGGTCATGTGTTACCTGGATCCCCCCAGGTCCTGTGCACACTTTCAACATTGGCATCAATACAGCTGCTTGCTCTCTGCCCACTGAGCACAGATAAGTGGGTTTAAGCAAGTGCAGAATGCATAATAGGAGTAAAATTACTGCTGGAAATCAAACTTCAGAGCAGGTCAGTATGGCATTAGCTGCTCTGCAAATGATCTGTTATTTGCCTCTCCAGATAGTCATCTTGATCCTGAAGTAGTTTTAAAGTCAGTAGCTGCCAAACGTGTTAACCATTAAACAAAGTTTTGCTTTTCTTTTATGTGGTGGGAACAAAGGTGTGTCTTTGAGCTTATGGCTGAAAAATGCATTGGTTTTGAATTCAGTCCACTTTTTAACCTGTGCTTTTGGTTTCCCTGGATAGCCTGTTAAAAGAGCTGTGTATTTGGAATATTGATGTCTGGGGGAGAGTGTTGGTGTTGTTGTTGTCTTGTTTTGTATTTTGCCTTTGTTGGGTGAACTGCAGTTTTATTCCTGGAGGCAATTTTCACATGAAGAGAATTTTGAAAATCCAAGGAGTCCATGAAAGGATGTTACATTATATGGGAATGTATTCCAACCATTGCCAGAATAGTTATGAGGCACGGATAAGTTTTTACCATGCAGAATATGCAACTCTTCTAGTGAACCATGGTACAATTTAGCAGTCCACATATTTGTCTTTCATGGCAGCTAAAAGGGAGGCATTTCTTGCTTACTTTTCAACCTTGTAAAGTAAGTCCTCTACATTGCTTCTAGCTTCATGGGATTCTGTAGTAACACTTTCAAGGCAATCCTAGAAGACGACATTTTAAGCACCAGGGGACCCAAGATGCATGCCAGCCCCTATGGATTCAATTAAGCATAGTCAGAACCTGATGATCCAAGTTTCTACTTAGATGTCTGCTCTCATGGCAGGTTTCTCCTGGGGCATTAGGTCTTTTTATAATTACATTAGGTTTCTGCCAAGTTCTTCTTTGGGGATTTAGAAAGTCTTTTTAGCCCTTCACTGTAGGATAATGCCAAGGTTTTCATTAGGGTAATGGACTCATGTGCCAAGGCAAATGAGATATCATTTACTTATCAAATTCTTTAGAGTAAGCATGTTGGCAAAGTCCAGGCTTTTTTTTTCCTACCTATTACATTTGTGTTTTATTCTAACAGATAAAAGATACAAAGATATATCTAGTGGTTCTTTTCCTTTCTTCCTTCCTTCCTTCCTTGCTTCCTTTCTTCCTTCCTTCCTTCCTTCCTTCTTTCATTCCTTCCTTCCTTCCTTCCTATCTTCTCTTTTTGCTCACGTCTTTGTAGCCAAATGGATGAAAAGTGGACTTGTATATAGGATCCCTATGCAATGATTGTCCTCACAGAGCTCATATATTAATTTAGGAAACCCCTAGTCTAGCCTCTTCCATAACATGTCTCTATCAACAATTCTGACCTGGGCCAGTACAGGTAAAGACACATTGTGTGAAATCACACTTTGCCTTGATTCATTACTTTCCCATTTGTCTCCAAATCTCCAAATCAGAACACCTGTGTGGCCTAAGTGGGTGTTCCCATGAGGTGATCCCAGTCTGTTGAGCTCTTCTAGGATATTAGATTTGTACCTTTGATTTTCTACCATCTCTCTTATACATACTACTACCTAGCACCTTCTTTTATAAAAGATTCCTGGATAGTTATTTGTATAGAAAATCGGATCGGTTTTCATAAAACAATCTGGAAACTGCACAAATTATGAGAATGATACGACTGATGACTTAGTGATACCATCCATCACTCATTTATATTTATTTATTTTTTTTTAATTTTTATTAACATTTTCCATGATTATAAAATATATCCCATGGTAATTCCCTCCCTCCCCACCCCCACACTTTCCCATTTGAAATTCCATTCTCCATCGTATTACCTCCCCGTTACAATCATTGTAATTACATATATACAATATCAACTTATTAAGTATCCTCCTCCCTTCCTTTCTCCACCCTTTATGTCTCCTTTTCAACTTACTGGCCTCTGCTACTAAGTATTTTCATTCTCACACAGAAGCCCAGTCATCTGTAGCTAGGATCCACATATAAGAGAGAACATGTGGCGCTTGGCTTTCTGGGCCTGGGTTACCTTAGTATAATACTTTCCAGGTCCATCCATTTTTCTGCAAATTTCATAACTTCATTTTTCTTTACCGCTGAGTAGAACTCCATTGTATAAATGTACCACATCTTCATTATCCACTCATCTGTTGAGGGACATCTAGCCATCACTCATTTTTTGTAAGGACTTGGAGAAAGAAAAGAGATAATGATAAAATTATGGCTGGCTACTCTTGGCTTGAGGGATGGCTCAGCAGTTAAGGTGCTTGCCTGAAAAGCCTAAGGACCCAAGTTTGATTCCCCAATACCCACATAAAACCAGATGCATTAAGTAGCACATGTATCTGGGACTTGTTTGCAGAGTTTAGTAGCCCTGGCATACCCATACTCACTCTCAAAAGGATTCTAAACATGAATGTGTCTGGTTTCACCAGTAAATATAAAGAGAAGTATCATGGATATTCTAGTATACTGAGGTTAACATTCTTTTATTAATTTTTATTATAGACATCATGTGTTGATACCATCCTTTCCCTGGTCCCTACCTCCATTCTGCTGAAGACTTTCAATGGGGTTGCAGATATTCTCATGGGGTTGTGGGTTCTAAGTTGTGGGAGCAGTAGTCAGATATTTTGGGGAGAGGGAATACCTCTGGGCATGATGTCTCAAGCTGTGGTTCTTATAATGTTTCTTCACTCTCTTCTGTAAAATTCCCTGAGCTGTGGTAGGTGTGTTTTAAGTCTACTTCAATGATGAGCTCTTAGGAGCCTCTGGATCTCAGCTTTGGTAGGTGTTGAGTGTCTTCAGTATATGTATGCTTCAGCCTGGGGCTGATTGTCAGGCTCACATGGAAGCTGCATTCTTTCTTATCTCTCACTTCCTCTGTGGTTTCAGCTGGGGCTTGGCTGAAGTAGGAGGGGTAGTTTATCTCCTCAGGTCTTGCTCCCATCTGATAAAGAAAAGCAGATTCTCCAATGCAGAGTGAAGTCAGCACAGGTTAAATGGGATAACCCTATCAATCCTAATCGAAAGTATTCCTTTGTTAGTCAGGGCTCTCTAGAGGAACAGAATAAATTGATGAGTGTATATTATAAAGGGTATTTCTAAGATAAAGGATACTGGCTGGGCAGCCCAACAATGACTGTTTGCAGACTGGAGAGTCTGATAACCTGGTAGATGCTCAGTTTATGAGACTGGATATCTCAGCATTCCCAATCTGGTGCTGAAGTCCTGGAGGAACCCTGCTATTGGTTGGCAATCCATGTTGGAGGGTTGATGAAGGTGAGTTTCAGTGTCAGTGATGGACTACAGCACAAGGGTTCACCAGCAAATAGCACAACAGCCAGGTAACAGGCCCTGTGTTCACTGGGAGCTTCTTTTTTAGATTGTTTATACACACACACACATACACACACATATACACTTTTTACTTATTTATTTGAGAGAGAAAGGAAGAGAGAGACAGACACACACACACACACACACACACACACACACACAGAGAGAGAGAGAGGGGGGAGGGGAGAAAGAATATGGCCAGGATCTCTAGCCTTTGCAAATGAACTCCAGATGCATGCACCACCGTATGCATCTGGCTTACATGGGTCCTGGGGAGTCGAACCTTGGTCATTTAGCTTTGCAGGCATATGCCTGAGCTGCTAAGCCATCTCTCCAGCCCTTAGATCTTCTTTATATATAGTCCATCACTAGAAGGGCTGTTAACTCTGTGGAAAAGTTTCTTCCTCTATCAATTATTTTAGGAAATGCCCTCACAGACCCACCCAAAAGACATGTCTCTTACTTTATTCATGACTTGATCAAACTGACATTAGCGATTTATCGTATACCTGTGCATTGGAGTTGAGGAAATTCAGTCACATGCCTCCACTCTAGCTTTGATAAAAGAACAATTTTATTTCCACAGTCTCTGTAATATTGGAAGACAATCTAGGGGGATGTTGTATGCATACTAAATAAGTTGACTTGCTTTATTTCTTACAATGGCAATGATATACAGTAGTTTGTACATGTGATGCTAAATGAGGTCACCTAGGGGAAAAAGGGGGGACAATTGATGGCACGGCCCCTTAGTCATTCCAGATCTTGGATGTCATCCCAGGACTTGGCTGTCCAGGAAAGAGATTGAAAAGGATCAAGAAGTAAATGAAAGAAAATCTCAAAAATTGAAGTAGCTTAAAAGACAAATCATAAATGTGTTCTAAGGAGTAATTGATAACTGTTTTGACTGGGGCTTTGAGATTTTTTTAGGGCAGGAAACCAACCATTAGCCACTAGATTTTCAAATACTGAAGGCATTTATTAAGTGACAAGAGATACTTCAGAGGAATTATTGGGATATGTGCAGAACAGCTGGGAGAAGGCTGGATTAGTAAGTATACAAGGGGCAAGGTATGGCTCAAACAGTGGGAAATGGGATTAGAAAGGACATTTGTCAAATGATGTGACAGAATATCTGAGAAAATCATTTTACAGGAGAACAGATTTACTTTGGCTCATGATTTCAGGAGTTTCAGTAGAGGGTCATTTGAGTTCATTTTAGGTTTTTGTTGTTGTTGTTGTTTTAATAGGCTTGTGTCGTAGCAGAATATGGTGCAGAAGCATGGTGACACAGAAGCAGAAAAAGACAGAAAGAGGAAGGTCCCAGGGTCCCAATATATCTTTCAAAGGCACATCCCAGGGACATATTTCTTCCAAGAAGGCATCATATTCTAAATTTCTCAAATATTAAAATTATTAATCAATCAATTGATTACTCCATTGATGTTGTCAAAGCCCTCATGATCCATTAGTCTCTGAACACTACTGTATTTGGATCAGCTTTCAAACTTATATCGAAACCATAATAGGAAGAGATTTGAAAATCAAACATTAAAAGAACATAACTAAATTGTGTTTTTAAGTAATTAAGCCAAGTTGTATATTTTAAACTTGTTCTTTCACAGAGGTTGATCTGTTTCCTGGTCTTTGCAAACATTATGTTTTTAAACATTGGCCCTAATCATTTGGAATACCCCCATAGGGACTGCAGAGGGATTTCTGGTTATTGGCTCATTGACCTCTGTATCTGGACACAAAAATAATCATCCTTTTGTAACTGAGGTCTCTGATCTTACTGAAACTTCTCTTGAAGCACCTCTCATTTGTGTTTTTAAGACCTTTGAAAAATAAGCTTCATCAGAAAGAACCACTCTGTTATTTATAAGCATTCATTATAGAAAATCTAGCGAGTATTAGAACTTGCTGTCATACAATATATTTCTTCTAAACCACAACTATTTTGAAAATAGAATGATGAACTGCTTCCATTCAAGACTTGCCTATCTCCCTAAAGGGAACATATTTGAAGAATTAAGTAATTTTTTCACCTTTCAAATATTTTCATCGTAATAATATGCTCTTGAAAATTCATGTATAACAAATTCTTCCATTTAAGTCTTCCACTGGGCTTGTGGAGATTATATTACATTGAACAAGACTTTCAAGGAAGACAATAATTTAACAATTTTAAGAGTAGTAATATCTAAAAATATCAAAAGGGGGTTGGGGAGATGGTTCAGCAATTAAAGGCACTTGCTTGCAAAGTATATTGGCCTGAGTTTGATTTCCCAATATCCACATAAAGAGAGATGCACAAGGTGATGCATGCATCTGTAATTCATTTGCAGTAGCAAGAGGCCATGGCATGCTTATATTCTCTCTCTCCCTCTTTCTTTCTCTCTCTCTCAAATAAATCAATAAAAATATTTTAAAAATATCAAAAGCATTAGGAGTTGGGAAGATAGCACAGTGGTTAAAGGCAATGATCTCAGTTCCACAGCCACCCACATAAGATAGGTACAAAGAAGTGGCACAAACTTCTGGTATTTCTTTTCAGTAGCAAGAGGGCCTTGTTCACCCCTCCACCCACACACGCATCCCATTTAATTATTTAAGCAAAAGGATCAGAACAGACCTTTAAGTTGTTTTCTCAACTATTTGAATATTAGCCCCTTATAAGAAACACGGCCTACAAATGTCTCTTTTTCCCTCTATAAATTGTCTTTCTGCATTGTTGACTGCTTCCTTTTTTGTACAGGTTTTCAGTTCAATGTACTCCTACATGCTTATTTTTGCTTTCTCTACTTATGCTTTTGATGTTATATCCAAAAAAAGCATTAAAAAATAAAATAAAATAAACTTTTCTCTGCGTTTCCTAGGAGTTTCTGATTTCAGGTCTTACAATTAATTAATTTGGTATAATTGGGTCAGATTTCATTCTTTTGCATGTGAACATCAGACTTCCCACTTTATGAAAAGACTAAATTATATATATATTATATATATGAGACTATAAGGTATGTCAGGGCCTCCTGCCATCACAATCTCCATATGCATGTACCATTTTGCCATTTTGCACACCTGGCTTTATGTGGGTAATGAGGATTTGAACCCTGGCTGTTAGTCTTGACAAAGTAAACACCTTTAAGCACTGAGCCTTCTCCCCAGCCCAACACTAAAATTTTCATGGAGAACTTACATACTGGAATGGATATTTCCATGGCCCATAGGGCTTATGGTCTCCAGCCACACAATTTAACACTGATCAGTTTATGATATGGTAGTGTTGAATTCTCTTTGACTATCATTCTCAGCGACGAACTTTGAAATAATAAACTATAAAAAGACAATTGTGGTTAGCAGTTTTGCTTCAGATTTTCTTCATTTGGATATGGTAGTTTTTCTGCTTTATGATGACTATAACCAAATACTTCAAGGAAATCATTGAGGATATAAAAATTACTAATCCCATTCCAGATCAGAGTGATGGTGCTTACTGCAGTTCTATAACTATCTGTTGAAAGTAATAAAAAAAAATGTTATTGAGGGCTGGAGTGATGGCTTGATGGTTAAGGCACTTGCCTGTGAAGCCCAAGGACCCAGGTTCAATTCCCCAGGACCCACATAAGCCAGATGCACAAGGTGGCACATGCGTCTGGAGTTCCTTTGTAGTGGCTAAAGGCTCTGTCATGCCCATTATATATCTGCCTCTCCTCTCCTCTCCTCTCTCTCTCTCTCTCCCTCTCTCTCTCTCTTTCATAAATAAATTAAATTAAAAAATGTTATTGAAACAAGAATAGTTGGCAGTTCTAGAAGAAACGTTTATCATAACTATTCTCAAATCTTTGGTAATGAATCAGTGGCTCATTGAAGTATCCACACACTTGCAACTTTAGTCTAGATTTAAATAAATCGCAGATATTTAAATTTACTTTTTGTTCATTTTTATTTAGTTAGTTGAGAGTGACAGAGAGAGAAAGAGGCAGATAGAGAGAGAAAGAATGGGCATGTCAGGGCCTCCAGCCACTGCAAATGAACTCCAGACGTGTGCCCCCCACCCTTGGGCATCTGGCTAATGTGGGTCCTGAGGAATTGAGCCTCAAACCAGGGTCCTTAGGCTTCATAGGCAAGCATTTACCCACTAAGCCATCTCTCCAGCCCTTTAAATTTATTTCTGCTAAAAAAAAGAATACTTTTACTTGGTGGAAATGATTCTTAAATGGGGTCTTTATTTTACTGGGTAAAGGAGAATACCTTTAGATCAGCTAGTAGGAGTTGAATTAATAAATTGCATAGACACTGTGGAGGTCAGCCATAACTTTCAGTAGGTACAGGCCAATAGGCAGAGAGAAAACAAGAAAATGCTGTGATGTGACTTAATGCTTTTAACCACAAGATTTTGAGGAACCAACAACTCATGGGAAACTGACTAGCTATAGTAAAGATTGATGACATAGCTACTCTGTAATATTTTCAAGCCCTAGTTTCCCAGGAACAAAGCCTTTCACCTTGTTTCAACAATGCCAAAGAGAAAACTCACATGGTAATGAGGGCAGTTATTGGTGAGGGGGCCCTAAGTAATTTGATTGGCTCCATCTTTTCAAAGTTTGAGTGAGAGGCCGGTTTTGATGTCATCAAGAAGAATGTTAAACGTTGCTTTTAACTCAGTGTTGATGATGTGTTGGTTCAGGTCTGGACTCTGAGTGGACTTCATGTCAAATAACAAAAGTGATGTGGTTGGGCTTTGAAGTTGAGCTGCATGATCTGCTTTGGATTCCTGCTAACAAGTGTGAGGGTTGGGGGAAGTCCAGGAGATAAACCCAGGACTGGTAACAAATGGAAGTGCATTTCCTGGAGCTCTGGGGCAGCATGGAGAATAGGTGCTATTTCCATTGTTACTATCATATCCTCCGCTTTGGGGCTGAGGGGAATGGTAGTGCACATAGGACGCAGCACAATTTACGCAGTATTTTGACTGGGCACTAACTTTTTCATTTATTTTTCACCTAGGTTCTTGAAACAACAAAGCAAACTAGATCAGAGCTTTCCCAGAATAAGTCCTTAGAGATGTGTTCTGAGTCTCTGCTCATTTCAAATTTAGAAAATTTGCATACTTGGACTGTCTCAGTCTCCTCTGTTAAGAAATAATTTTCTGCTGGGAGTGGTGGCATGTGCACACGTTTAATCGCAGCACTGCTGAGGCAGAGGTAGGAGGATTGCCATGAGTTCAGGGCCACCCTGAGACTACATAGTGAGACTCTACCTCGAAAAACAAAACAAAATTCCTGATGCAAAATGGAGGTTTAGTTAAACAAGTGGTAGGTATGCATAGCATACTTTGCAGGGGTGGGAGGACAAGATCCGGTGCTACAGGCAATCATGAGTAGAATTCTTAAGCTCCGTGAGAAAACAAACCGAGCAATATTGTGCTCTATACTGACTGCTTTTGCTTGCATTAAGTGGCCATTTTCAGCAAAAGATCAACTCCCTAAACTGAACTGTGTACATGAATGCTCTGGTAAGAGCCCTTTATTTCCTCTTCCCTTCAACAAGCTACAGTCCGCTGGCCAGGTAAAATAATAGAACATATGGTCTTCATTTAATTCTTTCGTGCTCAGGGTGAAGAATGAGTATCTCTTGGCTGTCTCCAGTGCTTTCCTTTAATCTTACTTTATTTGCTAAGAGCTAATGAAAATGTGAAGTGCTTAACTCTTGAATGCTGCTTTCCCTCTATTAGTATTTGGCTTGTTCCTTGGCATTAGTCTCCCTTCTCCTTTTGCCATCAAGTGTGTCAGTGTGAACAAACATTCCTTCAACAGCCCGTGTTCTCATTTCTTGAATTATATCCAGCTTCTGAAATATGATGTCCCTTTCTGTGCTATTTGAATGACTCTTATTTTAAACTACAATTACGTTGGATTTATAAAAATGAAAACATTTTATTATAGAAGTAACAATTCATTAAACAGTTTTGAAAAAGAGGAGAGAATCATTTATCTCTTTCCCCAATAGTAATATCTCTAGATTTCTTAGGTATATGTTACAATTTCCATACTGATATTCTGCATAGAATTTTACTATGAGACTAACTCATTCACATTATCTTATCAGCATAATTTTACATTCACCAGTTTGGGTTTGCAATTATTAGATCAAATGCTACACTGAGTAGCATTGTCACAATTTTCTTATAACCATCTTGCTGTCATTGGGATGTTTAGACAGATGATATCTCCCTTTAGAGTTTGTATTAACACTAAGAGGAGTTTTATAAAGCACTCTAAACTTGTACAAAATTCACATTAAAGATTACTAATCAGCTATCCTTTGTGTATGAAAATAGAAAGTTAAAAAATGTGGCCGATAACTCAGCAACAACCAAAAAAACTCTTCCTGCTGCATAATAGTATATTGGAAAAGTTATCATACTATAACTGAAGGATCAGTATTTTTTTAGAAATATTACTAATATTGTTTCCCTTAATCATGGAATTATTTGTTGTTATGCATTTTTCTTGATATACCCACCTCCCAAGTCATAATATTTTTGCCTATATCAAAACCTTTCATATTTGTACATGATAAGTATCTGTTTCCTTATCAGTTACATAATTAGTAGCCTTTCAAGTGGATTTCTACATTCTAACATCCACAAAGTCTAATATTTTATTTTGAGCCGTTTTTTAAGACTTGAATTTCTATTCTTAGAGGTTTGCATTTCTGGGTAAACAGTAAAACCTGAAAATAAAAGATTAATAAAACTGAATGTCTCATTGTTATAAAATCTAATATCATTGTTTTTCTAAATAATGTAATGGAAAATTAGATAAAATATATTTTATTATTTATAAATTAATTACTGTTTTGTTTTAAATATCATACTTCTTAGTATAGACATCAGTCTTCATAAAAATTTAAATAACATTTGCTGGACGTGGTAGTGCAGGCCTTTAATCCCAGCACTTGGGAAGCAGAGGTAGGAAGATTGCCATGAGTTCAAGGCCACCCTGAGACTACATAGTTAATTCCAGGTCAGCCTGGACCAGAGTGAGACCATACTTCGGAAAAACAACAAACAAACAAAAAAAAAACTTTTAAAATAACATTTATAAAACACTAAAATAATGCATAAATCATAAATCCTTGAGATTGTTGATGCAATCAACTTCTAGTCAAACATTTTTAATTAATACCTAAAACAATTTAATAGTCATCTGAGATCATTACTTTTCTGTAGTAATTCCTTATTTTAGTATCTTATTCTTTTTTACTTTTTTCTTAAACTTATTTTTAATTTTGTTAGTGTGCCTGTTTGACAGTTGGCCTTCCTCTAAATACATATTTTTATCCCTTGATTTGAAAATATTTTGTTCAATAAGAAAATGAAAGAAATGTTTATAGCAACATTAAAATTATTTCATAGCACTGTCTTTCTACTGGATATGCCAAGGACTTAATGACTTATATACCTCTACAAACTTCCACCTAATCTCTTGTCTTCAGTATCTATAATTTAACTTTCATCTCTTCCACAAAAATTTATTTCTTTTTTTAAAATTTTTTTGTTATTTTTATTTATTTATTTGAGAGTGAAAGAGAAAGGAGGAGGCAAATAGAGAGAGAGAGAGAGAGAGAGAGAGAGAGAGAGAGAGAGAGAGAGAGGGAGAGAATGGGTACACCAGGGCCTCCAGCCACTGCAGACAAATTCCAGATGCGTGTGCCCACTGTGTATCTGACTAACGTGGGTCCTGGGGAATCTAGCCTCAAACAAGGGTCCTTAGGCTTCACAGGCAAGCACTTAACCGCTAAGCCATCTCTCCAGCCATCTTTCACAAAAATTTATTTCTTGTTAGAGTTATGCTTATTTACTTTTTACTGAAATACTGAGAACTTGCTCATTTAAACAATGCTCTAACAGTGAATTACAATCCCAGTTCCTTTTTACATATTTTATTCATATTATACTCCCTATTGTTTCTTGTGTGTTCTGGATAACAAGGTATATTTGCTTTTACATGAGATCTTAAAAAAAAAAAAAAATGTTTTGCCTTCTCATTGCTTTGTGTTGATAGTAGAAATGGCCTTGCTAAAGCATGAACTTTCTGGGTCCACGTAGTGGAAAATTTAAACATCTTTTGGAAACACAGGAAATAATTTTATATAGGATAATGAGCTTCAAAACCCACAAGTTAGTTCATGCTAATTTCATAATAAAATCAGTTTTAAGGTGACATCATCTATTTAGTAGCTATTTTGATGTATATAATTATGTACTTCTCTTCCAACCCCATTACTTCAACTTATTAAAATATACCCATATTGTAATGATAATAACTTTGTGTTAAATTGTTATTCAGTATCATTTGGTAAATGTAAGCCAAATGTGTACTATGATTAAATTAACTTTCCTTTAAACCTCCCCACTCTTAGACCCCCACTGCTGATCACGGTCTCATTTTCTTTTGCTAGTTATCTTTACTTTCATGATTAAATATTCCTATATCCTATAATACCATGACATTATAAATATCCGTGCAGTCAAATCTCTCAGCTCATATTTCAGTTACATTTTTCTCTTCTGTGACTTCTTCCCTACTATCCTCCATATTCATCTTCATTTCCATTAAGGCCAGTTACAATTGCTTTCTCAGTACTTTTCTGCCAATTTCCTTCTGTGTTGGATGTTTTGTTTCTGCTCTCACTTTTCTCTTGGTTTACTGCAGTGTGCTCCATGCTGCAGAAACTTCTTGAGGGAATAGATATGAAAGTTTTTTAAGTCTTTGTTTCACTCTCATAGTGTAGGTTGGCTGATAAAGGATACTAAGTTAGACATTATTTTCCCCTAGAAATTTTGGAAATAACTACTGCATATTCTTACAGACACTAATGTTATTTTTTCTGACCTTTCATATAGTACTTGTCTTCTGGAAAGATGTTAGAAACTTTTTCTAATTATTGAAGCTCTGCAATTTCAAAAGGCTATACCATGATCATGATAATTTTTTTAGATTTATTTTAATTTTTAATATTTTATTTATTTGAGGGAGAGGGAGAGAATGGGAGAGAGAGGGTTGCTAGGATCTTTCGCCACTGCAACAAACGCCAGACACATGCGCCACCTTGTGTATCGGGCTTATATGGGTGCAGGGGAGTCAAACCTGGGTCCTTAGGCTTCACAAGTAAGTGTCTTAACCATTAAGAAATCTCTCCATCCCTTTATTTTTTTTTCATTTTTTAGGGTTATTGCGGTAAAATTGATAAATAAAAATTGTATATATTTTCAATATACAAGGTGAAATTTTGATATAATTATATACTATGAAATGATAAATATAAAGAAGCTAACTAATACCCAGGACCTCACATAGTTACCATTTTGTATGTATAGGTAGTGAGATCATTGAAGATCCTTTTTTTCACTTTTTTTAATAAGTAGAAAAATGTGTATGGACACATCATATGTTGGTAACATTTCCTTCCTCTCTGACACCATTCCACTGAAGGCCCTCCTCAACAGGATTGCTGGTATTCACCATGGAGTTGTAGGTTATGGCTTGTGAGAGTAGCAGTCAGTCATGGAGGTGGAGGGTCCTCTGGATATTCCCTCCCACTCTGTGGCTCTTACAATCTTTCTACCCACTAGTCTGCAAAATTCCCTGAGCTGCGACAAGTATGTTTTAAGTCTACTTTAGTGTTGAGCTCTGAGCAGCTTCTGGATTTCTGCTTTGGTGCATTTTGAGTATCCTCAGTGTCTGCATCCATCACCCTGGTACATGTTGTCAGGCTCACCATGGAAGCAGCACTCTTGGTCATCTCCACAAATCCCCTGTGGTTTCACCTGGGCCTTAGCTGATATGTGAGGGGTGGTTCATCTCCTGCCAGGAGTCAGCCATCTTTTCTTGTCTTGATAGATTTGAGTTGTCTTTGGTTCTGGCTGCATTCTGACAAAGAAAAACAGATTTTCTAATGGATAGTGATATTGGCACAGTTTTAAGGGGATAATCATTGCTACTTCAGAGATATTTTGATGGCTGTAGCCTCTCTTTTGGCTAAAAAACTAGTACGAGCTTCTCATTGGAGTCCATAATCTTGGTCTCCATAGGATTCTGACTGAGTTGCCAGTTCTAGCCATGGGTTCCTTTCCACTGAGCAGATCTCTTAGCCAATCAGACAGCCATCAGTTACCCACCTAGGCTGGGTCTTCCCATAGTTGCACAGGTGTGTAGGACTTGTCAGGCTGGTTGCTTTCATATAGAAGTGTCCCCTATTTGCTCACAACATTGCTGGCCATTTTCCCTCAGCAGCTCATGTAGTGCTTTCCAGATATCAGCTAACCAGCTGGGGACTGGCTTCCTTCCAAATTCTAGCCAGATCTGACAATATTCTGTGTTGGCAGTATGTAGTGTCTTCAGCAATAGGGTCTTACCTTTTACCTCAGGCAAGTCATCAAGTGCTTTGGCAGAAGCCTGTCTTGTTTTGTGGACCTAGTAAGTCTCTCTGATCAACAGCTCAATGTGGGTGGTAACTGATTTCTGGTTACTGGGAGGTATAAGCCGGAGCCAAATGCTTTAGGGTTAGGTTTCATCCCACCCTCTCCAGGGTCCTTTTACCAGACAATTTCCCCTTATATGTTATAGTCTACTATCCAGGAGGAAGTTTTCTATGGTAAAATTCATTTCAGATTTAGTTTTAGTTTATATAAATTATATAAATTATAATAAGTTTTACTGTTTTACCCCTCACCCCAGCTTCTGTTACCCTGGTAGCCCTCCTCAGTGGGGTTATGGTATTCATTCTGGGGTTATGAAGGCTTCAGTCTGTCCCTGTGGCATAGAGTGGAAGGTGCCTCACAATATTGCTACCCACTCTGGCTGTTAGAATATTTTTAGCCCCACATCCACAATGTTCCCTGAGCCACGGCAGGCTTGTTGGCAGTCTGATTAGTGTTGAGTTCTTCATAGCCTCTGAATTTCTGCTTTGGTAGGTTTTGATTGAACACTGTATTTGTCACCATTGCCATAAAATAGGTTGTTAGGATAGACATAAAAACAGTATTCATGTCACCACTTCCCCTGCAATTTCTTCTGGGCCCTGGCAGATATGGTAGAAGTGACATGTCTTGTAATGAGCAGTCAGCTATCTTCTTGTCTTATTGATGGATCTTGGTTCTCTGTTTTCTCTCCCATCTGTAAAATAAAGCAAATTCTCAAAATAGTGAGAGCATGCCCTCTGGGAGTCTTTCAACCTGGAGATTCATGGTTTGGAAGGTCTTTGTTTAATTATGTGGCAGAGATAGAGAAACTCCCATTGGAATTTCATTTTTCTTCTTCCAGAGTCCAGTTTCCAAGCTAGGCCAGATAAGTTCTCACACCCGGGCTAGATGAAATCCTGTGTGTTACTCAGGGCTAAAGCAGTGAGGAAGTAGAATATGTCTACTTTCTACCCATTTGCTAGATGAATGCAGCAAATTCTAAAGTGTTAAGATGGTAGTACCATAAATTAGAAAGATGATGGGGCCATTATTCATGAACATCCACTTTTATACAATTGACAAATGTCCAGAAGTTTTGTTAAGCTCTGGAGATTAAAGGTTTATTTGTTAAAGCAGCTAGGGATCTGTGATCAATATCTTTCTTTTTAATTATTTTTTATTATTTTCCTGTGTATTCATTTGCATATTTGCATACATTCATGTGTATGTGTGCACCCATGTGTGCACGAGTGCCATGGTTTCTTTCTGCTGGAAACAAATGCCAAACACATGCAACAATATTTGCCTGGCTTTACATGGGTTCTGGAGAACCCAGGCCAGTAGGATTTACACTGATACAGCCCATGATTGACATATTTCTTTGAAATAATCTTCCAACTTCTTTCTCTGTTCTTAAATTTATACTATGTTCATCCATGAGATATTAGACTTTGCAGATTAAACTTCCAATTTCTTATTCTGACATATACATTTATGATTTTTCCCCACATCCAATGAAATTGGCTTGAAAGTTCCTTATGACCATTCTACTGCAAAACAATGGGAAAACAGCAGGCAAGGGAAGACTTATCATTGATTTTCATATCCAAAAGTGCTTTCTATGGCTCTTTTTCTTTTTATACTTTATAGTTCCTTAATTCCATTATTAATTAGTTTCTTTGAGGATAAAATATAGCTTTCATTATTTTTTTGTTATCTATCATGTATTTCTCCTTTTGGGAGGAGTATTAGAAGCTATTCCCTAAAGTCTTATAGGTCCTTTATACTAAAGAACTGAAGTCTAATTGAAAGCACTCTGCTGGGACAGAGGGAGAGGTCATGGGTCTCAAAAACCACAAGTGAGTCTTTCATAAGACACCTAGGTGAATTTTCCACTTGACTTGATTTTGAGGAAATCATGCAGAATCATGAGGGTTGGGTGGTGATGGGGAGATGTGTCACATAACTTTTACATATATTTGTACTTCAGCCTTCACCTCCATGTAAAATGTCAACTGTCTCCCCCACTCTCAAGCCTGTCAGTATATGAAAGATATAAGACCACTGATCTTAGGGCTGAAGAGAAATAGTTACCTGATAACAAGGATTTATGGGTGGGTTGTTTGTGTAAGGTGAGTAGACTGGACTCTTGTTAGCCAAGATGTGGGCAACATTGAACTACATAGATAGTGGGGTGATTTGTAACCATCACCCCCAATTAACTCATGGTTTTGGATATTTGGTCCCAGGATTATGGCAGGAGTAGATATGTTGTTGGGGGTGAGCTTAAGGCTATTATAGCCAGCTCCCCCTTGCTAGAGTTTGGCTCACTCTCTTGCTGCTGTTTTGCACCTGCTGTTGGAGAGGTTCTGTTCAGTCTCTACTCATGCCATGCTTTCTCCTGCCATCATAAAACTTACCCTTGAGACTGCAAACATGATGTTAAAAAGGAAAAATAAAAAAAATAAAAAACTTCTTTCCATCAGGTGTTTTTTGTTCAAGTGCTTTGTCCCAACAACGAGAAGGTAATTACAACAGATAGCAAGTAGGGTGTGATTTGGGCCCCATCTAATTGATCTTTCTATAGGACAAAAAAATACCCCAGCAACAAGAAGTGAAAGACTACTTGGGTTGCTAACGTGTCTCTTTGGGATTTTTCTGATTAAGTACTGATGACATTAACTTGAGTGTAGTTGTTCAGTAAGGAGACAGTGAAAATAGAGGAAAATGAGGATAGTAAGACAGGGTAGAAGAAATCATAACACAGTGAATGAATAAATTGGTAAGTACTGTGGACAAACTTGGACTGAAGTTCAGTTCGTACTAGTTGAAAAGATATCAGAAGTGTCACATCAAATTAAATTAAATGGAACTTTATTTATTGACTCTTTTTACCATCAGGTTACAAACACCCTCATCAGACTTCCAGGCAATAAAATGGTTTTTCAAGGTCTAAAATACTTCTTCTTGCTTTGGAGAAGATCCTAAGTAGCTGAGGGAGAACATACGGAGACTGGGGTGTAGCATGTACACATGATGTGTGAAACACTCATTTAAAGCTGTGGGGAGTTCAATTAGGCTAAGGATGCATAGTAAACAACACCATGATTACCACCTACTACAAGGAAAGGGTGGGAGGTACTGACACAAGTGAACAACTAGAAGTGATGAACTTAAATAGGATGATCAAGAACAAAGGTTTCAAGTTCCTCCAAGAACTCCTCATAAAGGCCAACCTCACAAAGGAAACATTTAGGCATAGAGAAGGTGACACCACCACTGAAAAGACACTTTCCATCCTCTACATTTGTTCTCCTTTCCTTGCACACTCCTCATGATTCCCCGCAGCTGGCATACTGGAAGAGTAGAGGAAAGTAGAAATACAAGTCTGTGCCCCTTCCATCACCAGAAGCTTCAGACTTGGGAAATGATCAGCAGTTATCATTTATCTCTTAGCTGGACACTGGTTTGTGGACTGAAACTTTGACAATGACCACAAAAGCCTGTTAGTTAAGAATGAACAAAACAAATGTGCATGGGTTAGGAACTTTCCATCTTTCACCAAATTGTCCTATCAGAATTGTTAGCAATTAGAAGTTGCATTTGAGTTAATATTTGTGTTCCTTTTATATTTGAGCCCCCCACCAGGAGATCATATTTTCCAACATAAAAGAGGCAACCAAAAATCTGGTTTGAGGCTATAAGAATGAAACTAAACATCTTACTAGCCCTCATAAAACTCAGAATGGTTGTGAGTCCTCTCATCCCTTCCAACAATATGTCCTTTATTCCCCCAAATAGGACCTCAACCACAAGAAGATTCCTTCAGTTCCTGCTATTGTCCTTTCGTTCCTCTCCTACCTCTCCATCTTCATTTACGTTCATCTAACTAATATTTAGTAGGTCTCATCTTAAAAGTGACCTCCTTCAGGAAAACTCCTGAAGCATCCAAGTTTACATCACAGGTCCTAACATAACTTCCTGTGCTCCATCCTGTGAGAAACATTATCTCTACCTTATTAGTTTGTTTACTTTCTAGTGTACTTCTTGACCAAACCCATTACCCCCTATCTGTAAGAGATAGTCTTCCAAGTTCCTGTTTGCATCACCAGAAGCCAGTCTATTGTCTGGAATACAGTGGGGTATATTGTTGAATGAACTACTTTGTGTGTATTTACTTCAATTGTTTGATGTATATACACAAATTAAGTAAGTTACTTCACTTAAGGAAAGACTTTTTTTTTTTTTTTCAAAGTGTCTTCCCTAAACCAGAACATAACCTGGGAGTTTGTAAAAACTACAAATTATCAGCATGGCACTCCAAACACTGTCTCCCAGCTCAGAAACTGTGTTTAAGGGGCCAGCATCTGCAGCTCCCAAACCCTTCAGGGCATGGTAAAGTTTGAGAACCACTGCTCTAATATTTGAAGTATTCCTCACTTCAAAGTGCTTAAATTATCTTTGGAGGAGATGGTATAACAGTTAAGGAGTCTGAAAATTAAAAGCCATATGTTCTCCTCCTTAATGTTATTCATGTTAACCATCCAAACTAGACTGTCCAACACAGTCCATTACAAGAGGATTCAGCTGGAACGTATTACAGCTGAATACTACTGTCAACATTTACAAACGGTCTCCAGGTGTGTGCATCTAGTCATTCTGACTAGGAAATCACAGGATTACCTGCTTCATTTAGTTCTAAATTTTAGCAGTCTGGCATTTTAAAGTGCATGACTGGATATTTAATCAGATTGTCTTATTTCTATGCCTAGCTGGGCACAATTGACTTTGTGGGAATAGTTGAATTAGCAAAGGTGTTAAGCCTGATGTTTCGCAATAGGGAGAGGAAATGACATTGGAAATACATAGTCAATCAATATGGGACCTAGGATCAAAGTCTCTCATTAGACAAGGACAGTGGAGAGCCATAGAGAAATTATCCAAAACTTTCAGTGCATATTTGCTAATCCCTTTACTCTTGCGCAGTGTATATTCTAAAATCAAGTTCAAGGAGAAAGGAAGTGTTAGACATTAAGACACTAAGTCAGAATCTATTTTTGTCCATGTGGATTGCCAATGGAACAGACCTAAAAGATTGGAGGAAAATAAGGTTTTTGATCCAACAAACAACAGTTCAAAAAAAAAAAAAGAGGAAACAAAGCATAAAAGGAAAAATAATAAAAATTTGTTAGTTCAGGTTAGGAAAAACTACTAATTCATGAATACATTAAAATGCTAAGCACTATATAAGGGAAGGGAAAAAGGAAAATAAAATGTCCATCATTGAAGTGCCAAAGGCACTTCTCAAGAGCACTCTGTCTAATAATAGAACTGCTAACCACATGAGGATATTGAAATCCAAATCAATTTTAATTTCATAAAATTAAAATTTAGTGTCAAAGTTATACAAAACACATATTAATTGTTCAATGTCCACATGTAGCTGCCATATTGAAGAAGACATTTTCAAATGTTCTCATCATTATAGAAAGTTCTACTGGATTGTGCTACTCTAATATCAAATGTATGCTTTTCTCTTTCTGGAGATACCTAAATCCTTAGAATATGGTCAATAACAAGGAATGTACATAACTTTTCCTTGTTGATGAATTAGAATCACTCATGAAATCCAGTGCAAATATTTCCTGATTTGTTTATCGTTCTACCCCTAAACTCAATGTCAATGCTAAGTTGTGTGCCTCCTCTGGGCCCACTGCCCTGAGAAATACTCAAAGTGTAAAGATGCTCAGAATGTAAACTATGTTCTCCAGAAACATTCATGGAAGTGCCTATAAGACCAGTGCACAATCATAATATAAAATAAGAAAAGTAGGTACATTAAGAGAGGTATAAATTAAGGCATATGTCTCTAGTGTTTCCATATATACATATGAAACCTTGTTAAAAACATAGATGTTCTAGCTTTATACCAAGTAATGCATTGGGAATGTACCTCATTCATGGAGGAAGATCTCTGTTTGGTATGAAGAGACAGCAACATAGATGAATTAACATTCATATGGAAGTAAAGAGAGGAAGGAATTTGTGGTGGTTTGATTCAGGTGTCCCCCATAAACTTAGGTGTTCTGAATGCTAGGTTCCCAGCTGATGGATATTTGGGAATTAAGGCGTCCTGGAGGGAGTGTATTGTTGGGGGTGGGCTTATGGGCTTTATAGCCAGTTTCCCCATGCTGATGTTTGGCACAACCTCCTGTTGCTGTGGTCCATCTTCTGTTGGCCAGGGGGTGATGTCCACCCTCTGCTCATGCCATCGTTTTCCCCTGCCATCGTGGAGCTTCCCCTAGAGCCTGTAAGCCAAAATAAATCTCTTTTTCCCAGAAGCTGCTCTTGATTGGGTGATTTCTACCAGCAATGCGAACTGGACTGCAACAGTAAAGAGGCACCAGACTGCAACAGAATTATATATCAGCTCTAGTACAAATTTTTGTATGTTTCTAATCAAACCCCTTATACAACTTAGCTAACAGCTTTTGTTAAAATAGCTGGTTATTACTTATTTTTAATTCTTCAGGTCCCAAGATAATTAAACCTTGAGTATGAAAATGGACTCAGGAATTGGTAAGATCCCAGTGGAATTAAAATTGAAACCAAGTCTAAAGTTACCAGAATTATTTCAGGGCCTTAAGCCAAATAAGATAACAGCATAGAAACTTCTTTGGGAACTGATGAGTTGTTTATTATACTTTTAAAGATTTTAACATAAATCCAGCAGCAGTAATTAAGTGATGCATACTTTTGTAGGTAAAAGCAACTTTGGAATACAGAAAAAACACATTCCTGAAGATAACAAAATATAAAGCTGATATTAACTAGCAAACTTATGTCACAAGATGCTGCATTTACCAGAAGATAAAATATCAGTAGTCTCAACATGTGAGTAACTTTCTGAACATACAATGTAATGTTATCTCCTAGATTATTCCTTCCCAAGTAGATAATTGACATGAGCTATCATGATGGACACCCCTTGTAGTGGGATAAAACCAAATGAATAAGTATTCAGTTTATGTCAATAACCGTATATCTTAAAAATCACTTAAGTCTTAAAATCTTTTTCAGTGTTGGCTTTTTTTCTTTCCATGTTTATGTATGTATATGTGTGTATGCATGTGGAGGTCAGACGTTGACTTGAGGTGTCTTCCTCAACCTGGAGCTCACCAATCCAGTTAGTTCAGCTAGGCAGTGAATTCTAGGCAGTCCATCCACCTATATCTGCCTCCCCAGCACACACTGCCATGCCCAGCACTTTACATAGCTACCAAGAATCTGACCTGAGGTGCTTAAGCTTGTGTGAACAAAATTGCACAACCTTCCTACTCCTAAAATCTTTACTTCTCTATCTTCATCCTGAATGTTGTGTGTCTATCTCAGAATATTACAATGTTTTATCCCTCTCTCCCTTCCCCCTTCCTTCTCTTCTTTTCCTTCCTTCCTTCTCTCCTTCCTTCTTTTTGTGTTTATTTTTATTTGACAATAATAGACAGAGAGAGAAAGAGGCAGGTAGATAGAGAGAGAATGGGAGCGCCAGGGCCTCCAGCCACTGAAAATGAACTCCAGATGCTTGTGCCACCTTGTACAACTGGCTTACATGGGTCCTGGAGAATCAAACTGCAATCTTTTGGCTTTGCAGACAACTGCGCATTAACCGCTAAGTCCTAAGTCATCTTTCCAGTACCCCTTCCTTCTTTATTTTATTTTTTTTAATTAAGTTAAAGAAGGTAAAAAAGAACAATGTCGGCTTTTTAAGGCTATGCTAATTTCCTTTGTTTGGTTTAAAGATATTCTCTCACCCCCACCAAAATACCATTTCTAATGACAATTTCCTGCTTGACCAGATTCCAAAACATTCATCCTTGGGAAGGGCCATGCCAATGTTAGATGGGTGAGTTACATACTGTTTTTTAAGGAATTTTTATTGAGTTTCATTGGATATGCAGGCTAAGATACCATTTCTGTCTTTTATTACACACTAAAACGACTGTGTTTCAACTAACTCAGCAAAGAAAAATTTAGTTGCAACACATAGCAGATGGGAGGAAGACTATCACATAAGACTGTACCAATTGTACACTGCATGATTATAGGAAAAGATGTTCAAGGTCTTTGACATGAATAATATCCCCCTGGGGCTGCAGTTATATTGCTCAAGTACTTATGACAACCTTAACAGGCTATTTTCTATATAATAATTTTAGGTTATTTGTTCATGCAATCAAATATTTATTATATGCTGATCATAGGTCAGCCTTGGTCTGAAATTCTAGTGAATTTTTATACTGATGACATTTCTGTCCTTGTGATACTAATACTTATTTAGGAGAGTAAAAATTAAGCAAATCGCTAATGATTAAAGCATGTACCATATTACAACAAATACAGGGTGCCATGTAGTACACAGAATGGGAACCCATTTGGGTAAGGGACAGGTGATATGCTTAAAGGAATTGATGGTCATTTTGAAATATTAGGCATGGATTGGAATTATGTCAAGGGGATGTTATGTCGGGCTAGGGATGAAGTAGTGGGAGGTGTGGTGGTAAGCATATACCAGAAGAATATTGTTAATGACTAAGACTGAAATGATGGTAAAGCACTGAGTTTTCAGCTATTTTCAGATGCTATTTTGTTAGAGGCCAGTGTGCTTGTTTTAAGTGTTGTCCATAGAAGAGTTGAGTCATTGACTATACCTACAAATGTCATCTTTAGGTAATGAAATATGCAGCTGCACTATGTACCTACCTACCTACTCAATGACAATATTCTCTATCTTTTTTTTTTTTGCCTTTTTCTAAAGTAATTTGAGTATTTTAATTCCCACTTAACTGTGGAAGTCGACTAAGAACAGAGTATGTCTTTGTTCTTATTCTTGATGTCTTTGCATGTGGTGGTTGTCCACTAAACGCTGACAGAAATTAATGAAACAATCATCGATCCTAAGGGAAATCAATGTGTCACAAGTACTTGGTGTTTCCCACATTTTCTAAAATCTTTCTATAAGTCATACCAACATGGACATTTCAGTCAGGCCAACTGTGAGCCTGTTTTTTTCTAATTTCAATTGTGCTGTTAGTGAACCCATAAAGAGTGGTTTCCTCATATTATAATATGATAGACAGAAAAGGACATTTAGGCAAATAATGATATTTGCAGCAAAAGACTCATGATCTCATGTTTTGATTCCAATCATATAAACACTTGAAAGTAGCTTTATAGGTGTCTTGGGCTAATTCTGAGAGAGCTATAGTTTTTGTGCAGTCAGTGGAAAGAAAACACAGTATCCTGTTCCAATAAAAGTCTCAGACATGGCAGTAAATCAGGCTCACCTTTCAGAATGTAACATTAGGCCATCACTTTGGGCATAACATTTGGTAATATCATTGAGACACTGTACGCAGTTGTCATAACCCACATATCTAGCCACAGTTCCAAGGGAAGCTTTATTTTTAAGCCAGGACAAGATCATGGCATGCTGTTCCTTACCTGATATGGAGAAGCCCATAGGGGCAGCCTGCCAGTAACACACTAATGACATTAACCTTTGCCTTGACACAAGGGTAACTTTTCTGAGAGTTCATAGAATTTCTTCATATTTCCAATAATAAGTTTATAATTATAGTGAAAATAATTCTCAAATTATTTACTCAGCTTACATTTTTTGAGTAAGTTAGATTGTAAAAATGTTCCTTGACCTAACTCAATAGTCCTTCTTTTCTTTTATTAGTGAATATTATTTTTCCAGTATTTATATGTGGCCAGATATAATAATAAGTCATCTTAAAAAGTGGCCTTCTGAAACATGGCTCCTAAGTTCAGCTTATATCTAAGTTAGAAAATTTTGCTTTTAAATTTTTCCTGGCTTTTGGGTCATTTTAATTTCTCACAAGCTCTGCTTCCAGGCAGATCTGTGATAGTAGTGGTGTTAGTTAGAGTCATAGAACAAATTCAGATGTAATGCTGCAATACCGTACATGTCTTGGGAGAAATATGCTGCAGTATGTTTTCACATTTAGATATGTTCAATAAAAATGAATAAACTACAGTGCTGGGCTCTTAGGAGTGTCTATATCTCTGGATCTCTGGTCTGGTAGGAATCTAACATGGCTCAGGGAAATTCATGGATCAGGGAATTGTCAGAGCCACAAGTTGAGACATTACGCAGAGATATTGCCTCTTTCCCATAACTGATTACTACTCCCACAATGCACGACCCACAATCCCCAAGGGGATAGCCAGGAATCCCATGAGGAGGGTCCTTTTGAGGAGCTACAGGGATGAGGGTAAGGATGGTACCAACATGTGCTGTTTACATACTGAGTATGTCCATAACTAATAAAAAAATATTGAAGCCAAGGAATGAATAAACTTACCCAATTGAGAACTTCTCATTTACAGTATATTCTCTTTACATTAGGCTTTGATGTTCTTAGGTTAAATAGATGTGTTTCAACATTGTATTTTTCATGAGTTCTTAAGACTTTTAATAAAAGAAATATGTTTTAGAGGTGCAAGTAGCTAATACATTAGAGCATAAGTATAAATCTCGTTTATTCATAAGCATTTTCCTACATTTGGTCTGCACATAGTTGTTTAGTGAATATTTTCTGGAAAGAATGAATAGTTCTATGAATAGTTCCATGTATCAGTTAACCCAAATATGTTAAGGCCAGATTGTAACTGGGATCATTTTGTAACAACATACTTCAACTGAAAAGTGCATTCTAACCCACTCAGCATGTTTCAATCCTCTGGGGTTCAATCTTATGGTTCTCTCACATGCAAGCTAGCACCCATAAAGTGTCACTGCAGTCTCTGGCCTCATTCTCCAGGGCACATATATGTTTCTATGTTCCATGAGGCTTTCAGATAGCTCCTTTTTCTCCCAGGGCTAAGCTGTCATGCTTCAAATAAAATACTTCACCACAACTGAGTGTTGAATTCTCTACTAGTTCCTAGACTCAACTTGTATCTCCACTGGTATGCTTTGTGAATCTCTTGTTTAGTCTTTAGAGCATCATTTCATACCTTTCTGGCTATCCTATTGTCTTTGATCTTTTGCCCCCGCCCCAGTACTTCTAACTATATTTTTTTTCTGACTCATCTAGGGATTAATTTGTACAACAGAATCACCTGAGCCTCCTTAAAACCATGTTTTCTTCAGCCCTCTGGGACTCTTTCAAATAGGGAAAGGGAAGAAGAGTGCCACTGGCATTGCTGAATGTCTCATTGGTGTTTGCACATTTTGCTAACATTCTCCTCTTCATTCTTCATACACTCTCTGGATCTCCTAACTTCTGTGTTCTGTAGCAACAATGACTGGTTAGTGTTACCTATCTTTCTTTTGGTTCATATCTAAACCAGAATGGAGTGTGTAAGGATTTCATCAGGGGGCATGCTTATAGAAACAGAACTAAGATGAGGCATGAAGAAAGCAGAGAATGTGTTCAGTTGTAATGCATACTGACTTCCAATTAATGAGAAAGTAGAAGCTCCTTGACTGTCACTCAGTCTTAGAACTGTGTGGAATATCCACTAGGACAACTCAAAGTTACCCATGTAAATGGTGCCATGTATCTCAGGGTCAAGCCAGACTTAGAATTCTCCCATCGCATTTAGCCATTGTGAGGGAGTACCCAGTGAAAGGCAGAACTCGGTGCCAACCTAGTATTGGATTTCAGATTGCAGCATATGGGTTCCTCAGTCAATTAGGCTCCCCCTTGCAGCAGGTCAAGTGCATGTACATGGCTTTCATGGATAGTCATGCTGGGTTTCCTTCTAGTATCCAAAACTGGATCTTCACCCCAAGAAGCTAACCTGACACGTCAAGCATGCTATTTAGCCTCCACATTCCAGTCTTTCACAGCCTTATCTAGCTGAAGCCAGTAGCAAGCCATTACCATAAGTAATATTTTCAACATCCTGATTTCTCAGGAAAATTACATGTAGTTTTACTTTGGGGGCTTTAGGGAATTGACCCCATTGTTGTACATGCTGGGGAAATATTCTACCACTGAGTGACATTCCTGGTTATATGTAGTTTAAAACACAGATTATAGGAAACATTAATGAAGACACCCAGGAAATGTGTAAAGCTGTTGTAATTCTCCTGCACAAAGACATTACTGACATGAAAGAAGCCACTGACACAAAGCCAAAGGTAAGAGCAGAAAACTCTGACACTCAGAATCAAAGATCGAGGTTAGCATTTTCATAACTAGGTCAGAAATATAGAAGTGAACTAATCAGTCAGCCTTGCTCACAACTGTTGCCATTGTTACATGTGTGAGTTTACTGGAAAGAAAATGAAATTGTGTAGGCTTATATTCTAAGCATACTTTACAAAATCGTACCATTGCTACTTCAAGAAATAACAAGTGCTTGAAACAATATTAGTCCCTTGACTGGTACTATGATTTGTCCCAACCAACACTCATGTTGAGGCTTGATCTCCAAAGTAACAGTGTTAGAGCTACTGGGGACTTTAAGAGGAAATAATGATTGCCTCAACGGATTCTCTTTCCTTAGGAACTGGATTAATTACCATGAGAATGGGTTGTTATAAGACAAGTTTAGATGCTTCCCTCCATCTCTCTTACATACATGCTCTTTTCTATTTTTTCATCACTAAATAACATGATGCCCTTATCAGAATCCAATACACCATCACGTATTTGGACATGTAGAACTAGTTAGGTAAAACATTTGCACTTAGAAATCATACTTTACCTCAAATATTTTGTTATAGGAACACAAATCTAATTAAATTACATGGTATTTCCTTATGTGACTATAGGTGGTGATGATAATTGTGTTAGGACCATCTGAATGTGAGATTTTACAGACAATGCCTAGTATCATTTTTAACATATTAGAATATGTATGGTCTAAAATCATTGGTAAATAACAGTAACCAAAAATTCTGTATTAAAGAATTTTAATAACCATAATAACTAAAAGTATCAAGAATGAGACAGATTTTAGAATAATCTGTGAAATTACATTGAATTCCAATTTCTTATCCTGATGATTGGGAACATGTGAAATCAAGATGGAGGATTTGATAAGATTGACTAGGCAATCAGAAATTTAATCTCACTGCAATATGAACCTAATATAACTGCTCTTTCATATTAATGAAAGATGCAGGCTGCAACTGAACATCTTCTCTATTTGCAAAAGGATAACTCAGTTTCACAGAGGAAAAAGAGTTTATTACTTAATTGATATGAAGTGGGGCTCAAGCACAGGCATCCGTCCAAAGCTCAGAGAGGATTGTACCAGGAAGTTAAGGATGAGAACCATCTCATTCTGGCCAGGTGTGGTAACTCATGTCTGAAATCGTGCCCCTTAGAAGGCTGAGGCATGAGGATTCCTTGGAGTTTGAGGCTAACCTGGGCACCAAAACATCATGACTTGAGGCTCGTGTAGTCCACTAAGTGAGTCTCTGTCTCAATCAAAACAAAGCAAGCTAAACAAAACATTCATATTCTGCTTTATGCATTTCAGCTCTGGGTACTATTCAGCTGAGGTTGGCTACTCTCACTATTGTCGATAAAGAGAAATAACTAGATAATGGAGCTTCCTCTCTCTTGACCACATTGTATTTTGACAGATGCACGGGTCCACAACAGAGTGGTGAGGACCATGATTAGCCTGCAGAACATTAGTGCAACATGTATGTCAAAGGAGGCAAATGCTCATCATTTTCTTGATGTTTGTCTGTTAACTCACTGTGACCCCTGAACTAGTAACAATCATGATGCCATTTTGTTGATGAACCATTAAAAACTAGGGAGCATGAGCACCTTGCCCAAGGTCTTCACATAATGAGAATGTGCTCAAACAGAACAGCCAACTCTGAAGTCCTCAGCCTTAACTGATCTGTGATATTGACAATTTTCTAATGAACAACTTGATCTGGTTTAGATGTAGACTTAATGAGGTTCATGAATTAGGAGTTTGCTCTACAGTGTGGGAATATAGTAGCTAATGGAAAGTTTAAGATATGTTGTATAATAAGAGGTCTTTACATCCCTGGGAGTTCTGCCCTTGGAATTGGATACTGGTATTGGGAAGTGCATTCTCACAAGTGCAAGTTGGTATAAAAGTTTAAACCTGGCTCGTGAATATTTCTCTGACTTCCTATTAGCGATATGATTTATCCCTCCAGCACATGTTCCTATTTCCCACCATGAGGTCCTCACAGAATCTAGCTGATGCTGGGGCTATGCCATTGACTTTCTATTGCTATTGGCTAAATAAGCCTATTTTTTGTATGTGTTTTATTATAGTAATAACAACTAATATACAACTATTATACAGTATTACTTCACCTTAATTACTACACAAAGTATCACCAAGTACAGTGACACAAACAAAAACAAAACACTAATAAAAATGAATTGAAGTATTTGAAATGTGGACAAGGGCATACATAAGATAATGAGTAATGATATGGGAATATTTCAGTTGCTCTGGCTTTCAAGTTTATATTTGGAGCATCACCCTAGAATATAAATTGGTTTTCCCTGTACCTATAATATGTATATTTAATATTTATCTATGTTCTCAGGATGGGGGTTGTGATAATGCATCATGAATGATAACATCTCCTGCTCTGAGTCTAGGAGTTTTGAAGGTTGAACAGTTTGCTAAAAGTTCACTAGCACAATGAGGCCTGGGTTATCATGTTCTTGCACCAGCCAAACCATATGGGTTTCAATCCCCTACCACTCTCAGTAGCCACTGATTTTATTTAATTTACTGCCTTTGAATTTGATAAGTCCCTGGCTAGCTTTCACATTCTTTCACATCCTTGTAATTCACATATTATCTTTCATTTTAAGTTCTTCAATTCTTATTCTGGAGAAAAGCTGCCTTAGAGTTTTATTCATTGCATGCCTCAAAAACACAGTCAGAGTCAAACATAGACAAATATTCTTACTCAGAAATGTCACTGTGGCTCAGAAATCCCTCAATGTCAAGCAATTTTTGAGGCCCCATTGTGGACACAGGCTCCAATAAATATCTTCTGATGAAAATGTGTGTCCTTGGCCACAGAAACTCACAATCTGGCAGGAAGGAAGATAACTGCACAATCATTTAGGAATTCTGACAATGTTATGTTGTCTGGTGCTGTCCAAGTCAATGGCTGAGGCCCCTTGTACACACTGAAGAGGCCAAGAATACACTTTATTGTCTCAACATGACATGGAAAGAAGAGTGACAGTGACATTCAAGGAGGCAGGAGGGCATCCCTAAAGTATTAGCTGTGAGAGTAGATTGATTTGAGCATTGATTTTCAGACATGTACTAATAAGATATATATGTTCTTACTGTGTAAAAATGGCAGGTTTTACTTCTTAATAATTCCTACTAAGCCCTTCATCTCCTGGCAGATGGAAATTGCCATTTCCTCATTTTAGAGAAACTAAGAAAGAGTTTCCAATTAGGTATCAAGTTAGGGATTCAAAACCAGGCAGCATAGAGCTTAAGCGCAGGTGTAGAGAGCACACATTAGATTATGAATAGCTTTGCTAGTTTATCTTATTCAAGCCCTCATTTGTAGATTTTTTTCAATCCACACAAATTAAGTGAATGGTGCTATATGTGCCAGGCTTGGTCAGAGAGAACAAAAAGACCCTGGAATTCTTCCCTTAACGCAGAGGTTAGTCTGGGTAGTGGGCAGATGACATTTGATTAAGATGCAAATGGAAGAGTGAAACATGGGTTCTGCTTTCTGGGTGGCCACGGTTTAACAAGAGAGACAACTATAGGCACAGACACTATTCTAGCACATAAATTCATTCAAAATCATGGCAAGAAACGTGAAGCTTGGCCTTAGATCTAATAAAAGGAAATCTTAAAATTGGTGAAGAGTAGTGTTGCACACAGGAAGAGAAAGGGGTTTGGTCCAAAATAGTTGATGCCACAGCAAAGGGAATGTAGTCTGCTATAAAAAGTGAAACAACCAAGAGAATGGGCAGACTTGCTGGACCTGAAGCACCAAGAATACCATTGGCATTTCTGTCCAAAGCCAGGGTATCTTCTCTTGGAGCACCTGAGGATGTCACCGGCACATGTTAACATCTAGAGGACAGGCTTGAAAACCCTCTCTGGAAGACCAAGAAAAGCACTGACCTAAAGGAATATAATTGCAAATGCTTGCATGACCATACCTAATTTCTATACTCTGGCCTCAAATGATAATGAGTTCAGCAGACTGGGCAGAAAAACACATGATCCCACCAGCTCCCAATGGACGGACTTGCCCCCAAATAAGCCCCATTTATGTCTTTCCCCCCTCCTAACCATGCCAATGACAGAATAAAGGAGATTAGTAGGCCAGAATGTTTTCCTCTTAAAAAAAAGAAAATATAAACATAAATAAAATCTTTTCAAAGGCTCCTTTTGAAACCTACCCTGCCCCAACCTATGGGGAAATTCTTTCTAAGGCAGTTTTTTTTTTTTTTTTGCTTGACCAAAGGTATAATTTTTCCTGCAGGAAGTTAAGGCACCTCGTGCTAATGTAATCGAGTTTCCCTGGGAAGAAGCCGCTGCCCCCTGGGTGGTCACTGCTGCTGAAAAATTAAAGGCAGATGTTTGGCGGGTCGCCTCCCCATGCATTGCACTCTGTTTTTTCTTTTTTCTCAGAGCAAAGAAAGTGAATTCAGGATGACCTAAATGCTGGGCCTTCATACTCCTCAACAGCGTGTCCATGTAGTGTGCTGTCATCCAAACCTGGGGAATGAATTGGTTTTCAGAGATTCCTTCAACCCTGTCATTGCTCTAATCAATGGACATAGCAATCTTATTTGAGTCTTATTTCTGGAAAAAAAACACAGTTTTCAAACGCAGATTCTTGAAGCTATGCTCTTATTTACTGTTTTAGAAAACAAATATTTATGATTTAATCTTTAGAGAAAGATGAAAAGAAAGGGCGAGAGTTTCTTCCCTAGCATGATAGCATGATAATGTTAGGTAAAGATGGTGGATAGTGATGTGTGAATGTATTCCCCTATTAATAAGATTTTTAAGAAATTATCTGTGGGAACAGGAGTACATTTACATTTTAAAACTCACCTTTATAGATATTTTACAATTTCTCCTATCTTAAAAAAGCTTCCAAGTTTTTATCTAAAACTGAGACCTTTCAAGTTATGTTCCTGTAAATCTACTCAAGAACCTGGGATTTTCTAGACTTGATGAAACTTTTTATGAGTGTTACAAAATGTTGAAATAATATTACACGTACTTTTAGTCATATGAGGTGCTGTGCAGGATACTTTGGCCACAATCTCAGTTGTTTATGTTGATTTGCTAGAAGGAGATACAGAATGTCATGTCAGATTTAAAATTCCTGAGGATGCTCAAGCAGTAATCAGTGCACAAACTGAAATTAAAAGGAAGCACTACTGGAAACTTGAGATCCTTTCTGGTGATCATGAACAGAGGTATTGGCAGAAGATTCTGGATCAACCTCAAAAAAAGAAAAGAGGAACAGAGAAGTTAATCACCAAAGCTGAAAAGATAAGACTGGCAAAGACTCAACAAGCAAGTCAACACATTAGAGTCTCTGAATATGATTAAAAATTATATTTCCCCTTCATGTTTCACTAGATACTTTAACAATTATTAGGAAGTCCACTTTTATTGTTTTAGTGCTGCTTGATCTACTGAATATTGTTTTCTTGTAAAAACTACATTTAATTAAAATCACCTTTGTTTCTCAAGTGTAAATAAGATGATTTTCTAAAGACAAATACAGTGCAAGGTATTTTTCTTTTCAGTGAATACTTTATTTGTTGCAATTATGGCAATTTCAGGTGATTTCATAAATAAATGTGTAAAAAGAAACAAAAAGTTTACACTAAAATCTTCTTTCAGCTATTGCATCCTTGATTTGTCGCTATTTATAACTAAATTCCTCTAAAAGAATTGTCAGTATCCCCAGGGATTAAGTTTTCCTTCTCCCTGCATTTTGAGGCTACTTTCAAACTTTTTATCTCATGACATAACCAATCGACATAAAAACCTCCCATCAACACACCCACACTCAACTGTTTCTTAGCTGAGTTTCATTTTCATTTTCTTCCCAGTCCTTCTCTTTACCTTTAAAACCTTGTTCTTAAATACACGTGTATTGTCCTTCAGGCTGGCTTCTTCTACCCAATTATGACTGCACTCCTCCAGCGTGGGCCCTTAAACAGGCCAATAAAACCATAGCACAAACAACGTCTACACCTCCATTCTACAGCACAAATATTAAGGCATTCTCAACCATTATTTACAGGTGGCAATATTTCCTACTATCAAAAAAGCCTGTCTGAATCTGGCACTTGGCCAAAAATATGTCATGATATATAATTAAAATAATGTGTTTCCTTCCATTTTACTCAGGAGGGATAAATACTGTGTGTGTGTGTGTGTGTGTGTGTGTGTGTGTGTGTGTGTGTGTGTGCATGCGTGCGTGCGTGCGTGTGTGTGTGTGTGTTTTGTGCACCCTTTAAGCATACAAGTGTCAGTCATCTTGCACTTCTATAATTGTGCTTAACGAATATGTTGCTTCCCTAAATGATAATTGTAGGCTAGGGTGATGGATTTATTTTCGAGTACATTCAGTCTCCAATGGCAAACCCTGCCAATAACTTTTGACTGATTATGGGGTAAGGAGAGCAATGACCAGCTTCAAAATATGCAATTATTTCTCCACTTGCCTATTCCTTCCCCAGATCCTGTTGCATTCTTCTATTTTTTGTAAGACTCCTTGCAAGCGTCTTCTCTCGTTCCTGTTCTAGTTTTCTACTCATCAGTACCTTAAACATGCCCTTTACCAGTTGTGCCAGCCAGTCTTCATTGAAATTCTTCTAATCAGGGTTCACACTCACATACTCATTACTAAATCCGCTGTCCGTTCTCAGCCCTCATCATCTGGGACTGGTTAGAAGAATTTTTACAAAGCTACTTTTTGTCATCCTCAATACACATTCTTTTACCTGGCTGCCAGCATGCCATGCCACCCTCTTTTCTTCTATCCCTGTGACCACTGCTTCTTTGTCTCATCTTCCTGAAGTGCTTTTTTTCTTTTCCTTCCTATTTCACTCCAGTGGATCTCTTTCAATCAAACGCATGCTTGTATCTCTAGCTCAGACCTCTTTACACTCATGTATTTAACTACTTTCTCAGCAGGAACTGGTTGGTGTCTAATAGGCATGTCAAACACAACATGGTCAAAATGGTACTTTCATGCTGCCCAAGCTGATTTTGACCCACTAAGCTTAATTTCAACCTGGATTACCTGGAGTAACAGACAAGCACCACCATACTCAGCTTCAAACTATATAATTTTATAGTCTTCCCACTTGCCATTTCCTGCCCATAATTTTCCTCTCGTCCTTCTCTATTCCAATTATAAAGAACTCCATTCATCTATCCAAGTCCATTGGCTGAAGAACTTAGAGACACCCTTGACTTGGCCCACATTCTCATTTGATTCATCAGCAAATACCATCACCTTTTCTGACCAGGTTCTTTCTGGCCTATCAAATCCAAACTACCATAACTACCTTCAGGATTATCACAATAGGCCCTACTGATGCCTCTGCCCTGATAAGATTATGCTATATTAACATAAAACAAAACAGTGGAGGGATGACTCAGTACTTAAAAGCACTTCCTGTGCAAGTCTGAGACCATGAAGAGGCCTGCAAGGCTACTCATCCACGCAGCTGGCCATGCTCATTAGTAACCCCAGACCTGTATGGGAACAGACATATAGACCTCAGAATCACCAGAGCTTATAAGAGTCTCCTGTTCAAGTAATACTGGACAGTAAAAAGTGGTACAGGAAACTGGGCATTCCCCTCTGGTTAGGGCTGAGAAGCATACTTTGTAGCAGGCAAGCTCATAGGGCATCACAAGGGCATACACCACCTTTTCCACACCATAAACTGTTATTACATATACAAACAAGAAAATAACACAAAAAAATGCATACACATATATACATGCATACCCCAACTTGAACTCCTCTGTCCTTTTGAGTATTTCTACAAACTGTTAACCTGTTATTATTATAAAATAATACTTAGACAAAGTGATTATATTAATCTTCCAGGAGAGTTTTAAGTCGGTCCATTATCAGTTGCTGAGAAACTTCTCAACTGTAATAAGTGTGGAAGATGCTCATTGATTTATTCATTTTTAAAATAGCTTGTTTTCTACATTTATTTTCTGGTTTCCAACACTTAAGAAAAAAAATCCTCATAAATTAAATTCTTAGTTCAACTCCAAAAGAAAGGAACATGTTCTTCTTTGTGCAATTTTGATAGCAATCTCCTTTCATCCATTTTAATATATAGACTAACTTCTAGTTCCCTGTTTAATTTCTACTCTATTTTTGTGAAATAGAACATGTTGTCTAAGTGTTTAAAAAAAATCCATAAATTAAGTCTGCTGTACCTTTTCACAAATAGAGTTCAACATGGCAGCCCTGAAAACTTCAATCAGAATTCAATCAGAGCTGAAAACTTCAATCAAAGCATCAAACTATATTTTCTTGTCAAATGTATAATTAAATTAGGATTACTTTCAAGAAGACAAAAATCTGGTGAAATGTCATTGCCATCCTATGTTGTCTTAAAGAAGTTATTTCCCACTAGGAGCCATTTTGCCTGCAAGGGTCTGGAAATATCTGAATACATTTTTGGATAGGACAATGGGGTTGGATCCTCCTAGAACCTGTTGACTAGAGTCCAGGGATGCAGTCTTGTACACACAAAAGTCTCACACAACAAAATTGTCTAGTCTAAAATGTCTAGAATCCAAAGTTTCAGAAGTATCTTCTTTAATATGAATACATTTTTCATTCTGTGGGAACACAAGATATAAGTGCAATTAAAAATTATATATTTGGGCTGGAGAGATGGCTTAGAGGTTAAGCGCTTGCCTGTGAAGCCTAAGGACCCCGGTTCGAGTCTAGGTTCCCCAGATCCCACGTTAGCCAGATGCACAAGGGGGCGCATGTGTCTGGAGTTCGTTTGCAGAGGCTGGAAGCCCTGGCGCGCACATTCTCTCTCTCTCCCTCTATCTGTCTTTCTCTCTGTGTCTGTCATTCTCAAATAAATAAATAAATAATTTAAAAATTAAAAAAAAATTATATGTTTGGGGGAATCAAACCTGGGTCCTTTGGCTTTGCAGGCAAGCACTTTAACCACTAAGCCATCTCTCTGGCTCTCCTTAGGGTTTTTTTTTTTGTTTGTTTGTTTCCTTTTTTGTTTTGTTTTCTTTTGTTTTTGTTTGTTGAGGTAGGGTCTTGCTCTAGCCCAGGCATCACTATGTAGTCTCCGGGTGGCCTCGAACTCATGGTGAACCTCCTACCTCTGCCTCCCAAGTGCTGGGATTAAAGGTGTGTGCTACATTGCCCTGTTTTTTATTTTTATTTTATTTTATTTTGTTCTTTTTTGTTGTTGTTGTTGGTTTTTTTTTTTTTTTATCTCCCTCTAGCCCAGGCTGACCCGGAATTTACTAAATAGTCTCAGGGTGGCCTTGAACTCACAGTGATCCTCCTACCTTGGCCTTCTGAGTGCTAGGATTAAAGGTGTGCATCACCACACCTGGCTCCTTATGTATTTATTTAATTTATTTGTTGGAGACAGAGAGAGAATGAATGGGCACACCAGGGCCTTTAGCCACTGTAAATGAATGCCAGATGCTTTTGCCACCTGTATATTTGGCTTATGTGGGTTCCGGGAAATCAGACCTGGGTTATTAGGCTTTGCAAACAAAGGCCTTAACTGTTAAGTCATCCCTCCGGCTTCCTAGTCTTCAAAAGATGAAACCCTGCCATAGAAGGTATGTCACTGGGGACAGATCTTAAATCCAGCCCTATTAGGGGTGTAGAGAGGCAGCTTGAGCTCTGGCTGTTTGTGCTTGCTGATGCTGGATTCTCTGTCTCTCACTACTATAGATGCTGAAGTGAGCCAGCTACTTCTGCCATGGTAGAACTTCCCTTGGATCTGTAAACTGAATTCAACCCTTTCCTCCCATAAAATATATGTTTTAAAAATAGACTTCTGGTGGCATTTCTGAAAAAAGTATATATTTAATGTCATTTTCAATGTCATCCAAGTAGCAAAAACTGACTTTTAGAAGAACTCTGAGAAAGAAATAAATAATAGCAACTAAATTTCTCAAACACTGATCTGGACTCTAAAACAATGCCCCAGAGTTGAAGCCAAAAGCTTGGAGCAAAGTACAATGCACATAGTAAGTATAGAAAGGAATCATATGGTGACTTATTGACTCCAATTCAAAGTGTGTTTGCAATTATAGTTTCTGAATGGTTTGTTAATGTCCATATTTATCAGCCTGATAAAGTATCCAAACCTTTAGGCATTCAGTACTGTCCCAAAATTTCTATAATTAAAGCTGATGTAAGATAACTTAGAAAGCTTTCATGCTAAAACACTCAAATAAATCTCAAGAGGTAGGAACAGAGCTCAATGGTTTCTCTGTGGTATAACACTTGCCTAATATATTCAGAGCCCTGGACTTGATACCCAACACCAACATAATAAAACTCTGCCTGACCTACTATGTGTATAAGCATAGATATAGGTATAACCTGAAGACACTGGGACAATTTCAAATTAAAAATTGCACATGTGTTGTGTTCTCCATTTTAAGAGGCTAATTGAAATGTCAGCTTCCCAGAACATGGATGCTTGAAGGATTTTAATGAATATCTACTGTAACCACTCCCTTTTTATTACAAATAAGGAAGTAGGGCCTCCCTAAGGACATGAGACTTTTCCAAGGCCTCAGAGCTGGTTAGTGGCCAATCCTGGACAAAAGCTCTGCTCTTCTGTTAGAATATTCTGGGATTTTTCCAACAGACTAATGTTTCTTTGCTTGAGTTATTTGGAATGAAACTTTCCAAATTTACCATGTAAAGTTGTGTTGGCTAATTTATTGTGAGTGCATAAACTTGGTGTAAGTCCCTGAGAAACTTATTTATTTCCATCCTTTTGTCTGAAATGAAAATCCTTCTACTAAGCAAATAGCACATTGTTCTCTATTCCAAAGTGAACTGAAAATATTTACTCTACAACTCCATAAGTATACTATGTAAGACATAATATTTAGTATAAAATTCTGTGTGATTAATATTTTTGCCATAATAGTTTTTGAAGTCATATTCCTTTTGATACAATCTTCTTTTCTCCCCAAAATGTTAAAAATTTTACTCTAAAACACAGTAAGTACACTCATAAGAAACAATATGTAAGCATTGCCAATTTAGGCAAAGACATATTCACCAATTTATTTGACATAATTTTGGTAAAAACCAATAATATGAAAAAAATTATATACACCATGCTTTAATGAACCTAATGAATTTCATTAGGTTCTTTTGCCAAGAAGTGTGATAAAGATGTTGATAGCTGTTGACACATGTGTCATTTATTTATTTTGAAACATAATCATATTTAACCTTAATATTGTCACAAAGTATATTTCAATATTGTAATATTATTGAGTATAATAAAGCCATGATACCCTAAAATGAAAAGTGAGAAATAAAAATAAATTTGTAAAAATAAATAACATAATAAAACTTTCATAGCTGCATTTTTGGTACAGTTTATTTATATATTCATCTATTTAGTATGTAATTAATGAAGCCTATGTTTTATTACATTATTTCTGGAAATTAATTAAAATTAGTAAGCAAAGAATGAAGTTAAATATGACTTGGGATTTTTCCTAAAGCTGAGTCGTCAAGTGCCTGCCACATTTAAACTATATAGGTTATTTCTCTCTGCCACCAAATAAAGCTAATTATTAGAATATTTGATTCTAGATCCTTCTTTATTGTCTTTGCTTATCTTCTCTTTATATCTTTTCTTGTTAGCTGTACAGTGTAATATTGTAACATATGCTTTAAAATTGCCTGGAGTCAGGCATGTGACTTTATTAGAAGGTTCTGGCTTCATATTTTTGCAATGAAAACCAAATAATTCTGTGTTCAAATGGAAATGGAAATATTTCATCTTGAATTATCTTTACAAGATGATTCCAACTCTTACATATGAAAATAACAGTTAAGATTTTTATCTGTGAATTTCTCAGGAGCTCCATTTTCAGACCCTGTGGTCTATTTTAAACACACCATATGGATTATGTACTTGAAGAATTACTCTCAACTGGAAAAAAAATTCCATGCAAACACACAGAAACCACCCAGCTCTAAAGTCCCAGCTGGCACTTCTGTTACTCATAAGTGCTCTTTTGTGTTTATGTTTCTTACACCCCCATGTATACATGTTTGCATTTGGAATCCTTCACCCTTGTCTCTTAAAAATTCCTTGAGCAATAAGACATCCCAGAATGGGACTTTGGTCTATATTGTGAATCAATGCAAAGGCCAATGCTACAGGCAGAAAGCTACTGGGACAATGCTTGATTCTGAATTATCTCTTCTCCATTTTGTTCTGGCAAATTTACTTCTCTTATATTTCATCCCCTTGAGGCTCAGATCTCTGTGTTTGGTGATGCTACTCTTCAATGAACTAGCATTTCCCAAAGATATGTGTGCCTTACTGGCGTCAAGATATTGTCCTATGGAAAGGCTTCTATGAATTAAATGTGAGGAACCAATACTTCTCAAAAATCTCTTATGTCCAGAACTTTCATGTAAGGTTCACTGTTAATACATTTGTTGGGTCACTGTAGTACATTTGTGTTGTTTAAATATGTTTAATTACAGGACTTATTCTTGTACTGAGTTTCCTCCATGATGAATATGTCACAGAACTCATTCGGGAAAATATTGCTAATGTTAACAGCTTGAAATGCTCCTTCAAGGTCCAGTAGCATATCCTTGTGGCATGGGTCCCCAAAAAGACATTCAGTTTTCCAAATTTGCCAATTGGGATGCTCTTCTTAAATAAGAGGAGCTATTGGCACAAGAGAGGACTCACCATACAAGTAATGTTTAATTTTCAGCCCGATATTGAACTCCTCTTTGATGTTACCTCTTTGTTACACATCTATGGGTAGCAGTCATGGTCTTAGGGATGATGTGCTACACTAAAGGTGATGCAAAAAACAGATGGAGCTTTTAAATATGCCATCGGTAATTTATGCATTATCAATAATAGGAATCATTTTGTATTTTGTTTCCTCACTATATGATGATCACCGTGAGAGACGGGACCAGTTTCCTCCTATTTACTGCCCTAGGCACATTTGTGTACTCAATGAATATTGCACAAATACTCAGTGAGTTGGTGATCAGCAGACTTGAGCACCTCATTAAGTTTTCATATTTCTCCTTCCCTCCATGGATTCAAATCACCATTTTCACAAATGATCATGGGAAAGAGAGAAAACATCTTGTCTTCTGCTTGGCCCCAGTCTGAAAGTTGCCTATGTTGGATGAATGCTCAGCTCTTTTATCTTTACAAATTCAAGTTAAAGTGGCTTCAAGTCATATGTAGTACCCTGTTCTCAAGCCATAGGACAGTCAATGCTAGGGGTGATCAGTTCTTATCATCCTGTCTGCCTTTGCAACTGTCCAAAAGTGCTTTACTGACCACATCACTGGATATGTCAATACTGAGCATGCTTTACAGTAAAAACTTTGGAAAAAGCATCAAAACACCAAGTTTTTTTTTTTTTTTTTTTTAGTCTTGTGTTTATTATTTATTTATTCATTCCTATATTTATTTGCCAGCAGAAAGAAGAGAACTAGACAGAGAGAATGAGCATGCCAGAGCCTCTTGCTACTGCAAATGAACTCTAGATGTATGGGCCATTTTGTGCATTTGGATTTACATGGGTACTGGGTAATCTAACTCAGATCATTAGGTTTCATAGGTAAGCACCTTAACTGCTCAGCCATCTTCTCCAGCACTTCTGTTTTCTTCTTTATTTAGTGTGTGTTTATGCATGCATGCATGTTTGTATGTGTGAGAACAGGTCTGTGTATGCCACAGAGCTCATTTTAGAAGACAGCTTCAGATGTCAGTATGGTATTTACCATCCACCTTGTTTGAGACAGGGACTCTTGTTCACCATTGCATTCACCAGGCTAACTGGTCCACAAGCTTCCAGATGATTCTCCTGTCTCTACATCCCTTCTCACAGTAGATGTTCTAGAATTAAAGATACCCACAACAGATTTTTAAAAATATTTTATTTATTTATTTATTTATTTGATAGAGAGAGAAAAAGAGAGGGAGGGAGGAAGACAGAGTGAGAGAGACAGAGCACATCAGGGCCTCCAGCCATGGCAAATGAACTCCAGACACATGTGCTGCCTTATGCATCTGTCTTACATGGGCACTGGGGAATCAAACCAGGGTACTTAGGTTTCACAAGCAAGTGCCTTAACCACTAAGCCATCTCTCCAGCCCAGAATCAGATATTTTTATCTTTATTGTAGGAATCCAAACTCAGGTACTCACACTTGGGAAGCCAGCATCTTCTGAGCCATCCTACCTGCCCAATACTAGTTTCTTTCCTTGATACATGATCAAATGGAGGTAATTCAGTCAAATTTATTTTTCCTTCTCATTTTTACAAAAATTCACACGTAGGCCTACAACATTAGCTATCTTTATGCTCTTTCTATAAACTTTATTTTTTTCTGTAAATTCATTTACTTAGTATGCTCCAAACTGGTGGTGAAATGCTTCTAGACTCCCCATCCAGTATTTGAATGACCTCTTATAGCTGCTGAAATGTATTCCCATAAATTATTTCGTGCCTGCAACAATTCTTTGCACTCGGCACTCTAACCTCTGAGTACATGAGCATGCCGTAATGGTAGCCCATGAGCTCAGTGTCCCACAGCTAGTAATTTCTTTGTCAAATGATCATGCTTCTATTTACTCCTTTTCCCCCCATAGATCATAGATATTTTTTTTAAGTACAATTTAAAAAATTGCTTAGTAGGGACTTATTAAGTGGGAAAATAGAAAATTTGTCTTTATCAATAAGAAAATCAAACATTTTCATTAATAAAACACTTGCAATAAATACCTAACCTAAGCATTTCCTTGTAACATTAGTTAATTTACACTATGAAAATATTTATTTTTTAATTTCTAAATGTATGTGAAAAGATTTATATTGCCCTGGAAGTATTACGATATCTCTTAGTGGTTTATGTTGGACTGTAGGTCTTCTCAACTAGAACTATATTCTGGGTGCATTTATTCCAGAAAAGAATGTCTTTTCTAGTACTTCAGCTTGTCAAACTTGGCCCAGCTTCCAAGCCTCATTTTATGTGCCCTTTTTGTGTAGGTTGCTGATTAGAACTCTTAAGGGATTCATCAAAGTCATGGGTAGAGATGGTCTGTCTCAATTCTAGAGACTTATTCATTCATTCATTTACCAATTCAACAAGTAACCTTTCTCCACTGCTGTATCAAGCACTCTTCTAGGGTCTGGAAACAGATGGAATAGCAAGAAACAAATTTTGGGCTGGGGAGATGGCTCAGGAGTGAAAGCGCTTGCCAGCAAAGCCTAAAATCCCTGGTTCAATCCCCAGTACCCACATAATGCCAGATGCACAGAGTGGCACATGCATTTGGAGCTTGTTTGCAATAGGTGGAGGCCCTAGTATGTGTGCAATGTTCTCTCTCTCTCTCTCTTCTCTCTCTCTCTGCTTCCAAACAAATAAATAAAATTCTTCTTTTTAAAAAAGAAAAAGGAACAAATATTGCCTAAAAAATTCAACCTTGGAGCTGGGAGTGATGGTGCACACCTCTAATCCCAGTACTTGGGAGGCAGAGGTAGGAGGATTGCTGTGAGTTCGAGGCCACCCTGAGACTACATAGTGAATTCTAGGTCAGTCTGATCTAGAGTGAGAACCTACCTCATAAAACCAAAAAAAAAAAAAAAATACCTTGGTTAAACAGCTGCCTGTTGGTTAGGATGTATACATACATATATATATATATATATATATATATATATATATATATATATACACACACACACACACACACACACACACACACACACACACACACACACACATATATATATATATATATATATATATATATATATATATATATATATAACAGCAAATCTAATGACAGACTCCAGTATACAGAGTTCTGTTTGCCCTATCACCTCTCTAATATAGCCTTAAACTATAAATCATCATAAAGAATACCAACATGTCAGCCTCGCATTTGGCATCCAATAGCTAGCTGCACTTTAAACAGAATGACACTTCTGTTGAAAAAGCGATATCCCTTTATATGGACCGAGCACCCCATGAAACAATGAAAAAGAATATTCAAATATACCATTCACCCTGATTTCTTCTCATAATTATATATCCCAGAATAGTAACATTAGTGAAGATATCTGTTAGAGCCAGTTCATTTCCACTAACAAAATAACTAGAACATATTATTAATATTTTACTTTATGAGAATGAGCTAATTTCACAAAGTGTACCAGTTCAGTGAAGACGAGAAGTGTCCATGGCATCTGTGAACAATTCTGTGCAATTGTTCCAGTGCCTCGTGCTAATTCCAATTGTCATTCATCATTTAGGTAACAAATTCTTATGAGGCCCTCTTTCTATACTCATTGTAAATCAACATGCTAACATTTCAGCAAAGAGAGAAACAATTTTCAAGCAGGCTGAAGAAATAGACTCTATTATTACTTTATGTCTTGGACAATTCTTTCAAATCAACATGAGAAATGGAGGAGTAGAAATGCAACACAATTGGTAGAGTGAATGCCTAACAAGTATAAAGCCTTGAATTCAATTTCCAACACTGCATAATACTGGGTATGGTGGCTGTATCAGTTTCTTTTTCAATGGAGGAACAGAATACTCAACCAGAAACACCAGCTTAAGGAAGGAAAGTTTACCTTGGGTAGACTCCATGGTGGCAAAGATAGCATGCCAGGAGCAAGAAGCCAACGTCACTTCCCATCAGCAGACAGTAAGTTGAGAGAGATAGAACAGACAGAATGGTAGGCAGAGACAGATTGCAATACTTCAGTACCCACCCGTTAGTGACACACTTCCTCCAGAGAGGCTCTGCTTCCTAAATTTTCCACAAACTTCTTGAATAGTGCCATCAGCTAGGGAATTATGTATTCAAACACAGGAGCTACTGCAGGGGCATTACATTCAAACCACCACAGAGGTGTACACCTGTAATTTCAGTATGCAGGAAGTTGATGCAGGAGGATTAAAAGTTCAAGGCCATTCTATCTCCCTAGCCAATCTCAGAAAACAAAATAGAAAAACAGATACCATAGAATGAATTAGAAAGAACAAATATATAATATATTTGATGGAACTAAATAATAAGTTAATTCTGATTTTCCTATTGGCCAAAGCCAAACAAAATAATGATTAATAACGGGGATCTCATTGGCAGAATGGACCACACATATATGTGTTTTCTTCTTGGCTAAACTACTCAATTGGAAGCTCTGGGGTAGTTCAGTTCCTTTTGTCTCCTGGTGTACACTGGATTTTCCTTTCCTAATGGAAGTCCAAGTTCATTAAATATTACCACTCCCACTCTGTAACTGCATACAGTATGGTAGTACTAGCTAACAACACAGATAGCTGTCTTCCCTCCTGGACTTCTGTGGTCCTTCTTCAAAGAAGAATGATGCCCACAAATATATCAGAGGATTTTTCTTTCATACGCTCCCTCCACTCAAGACTTTCTATTGCACTTGGCAAAAAGTCTAGACTTCTGCACCCTGGTCCAACATGGTCCCACACGATCTATCCTCTCCCTCCACACTCACGAACTTGATCCTTTTTCAACTGTGCTTCAATCACTATAGCCATATCTGAATATACCAAGTTCACTTGCTCTTCCAGGTCTTAACTCTTACTTTCCCTTCTACCAAGAAATCTCTTTTCCTGATTAAAACATGACTTCCTCTTTCATTCATTCCAATTGACAATATAAATATTCACTGAAGAAGTGCTCTTCTGCTTACAACACAAATGGTCCCCACATCACTTTGTATCCCATTGCTAGTTGCATTTTCTTCACAGTTGCCCTGTGAAGTGATCTTACTGTCTATCTTTGCTACTTTGTTTTATCATACTAGCATAGAAACCCACAGAGAAAAGAGTGTATGGACTCTGTCCCCTTCCTTGGTGTGTACCATATGGTCATGTTGAACAAATTAATAAATGAAAGTTACTTTATATAAACTAATTTTATTATAAAGTGTACAAAAGAAAAAAGAAATGTAAACACAACATAGTTAATTCCCTTATCTCACTATCTGGTTAATGTTTACATCTGTATATTCATTTAGAACAGGACTTAGAAATTTCCTGTAAAAGGTTAGAGAGTAAATATATCAGGCTTTGTGTACCATATGGTCTCTTTCTCTAGTACTAAAGCCTGTCCTAGCAAAGCAAGGAATACACATATTCTGTAAACAAATAGGTGTGTTTGCTTCAATATAACTTTATTTTTGTAAGAGCAACCATTGGGTTTGGCTTTCAGGCCATAGTTTACCAACTGCTAATGTAACATGTTCATCACAGTTTGCATTAAGAAAACAATAGTTCCTATTAACCCACAATAATAGCCTTCACTCCATGATGGTTAGGAGGTGATCCCGTCTTTAGAAGATTCTCCTGAGAGCACACTTGGAAAAATGCAGACAGATAGGTCAAGCCACTTCATTAAAGAGAAAATGGAAAAAACATTCCCTCTCCCTTCAAATTGGAAAGCATCCATGGTCACTGGCATACATTCAGAGGCACATAGCCAGAAAAAAGGCTAGGGAAGCCAACAGTTGAAGAATGATTTAAAATACCTTAAGATATGCAGCAGAGTAGGCTAAATGAAGACTGCAAAGGACACATAAAGATGTGGATATAAGAACACAGTAGACACTGTAACAGAAGAAATATATACAGTTAATTATATGTGAACATATAGAATAGAAATATTAAAGGAATAAGATTTGCAAAGTATTTTATAAAGCCAAATTTTCCTGCTAGAGTCTAGGATAAAATTATCAGTACATTGGTTATAGTGTCTTTCACTGGTTCCTAAAAATGTTTCTAAGGATGTATTTATATTTATTTAATTCTTGATGGTTTTCAAAGCACATTTGGATATGCCATGTCAATTTAATCATCAAGTGACACGAGAAAAAAAAATGAATTAGACTTATTTTGTAAATACAGACAGAAGAGATGTTGGAGAAATCTCTCAGTGGCTAGATGTTTGTCATGCAAGCAGAAAGACCTGCATTTTGATTCCCATAACCCACGTGAAAAGCCACAGACATCTGAACACCAATGTTCCTTTGTCCAGAACATTGAAACTGGAGGATCTGTAGAAGCTTACAGGCCAATTAGTCGTGTGAATAGAGTGGTGAGTTGAACACCTTTCTTCAAACAATGTGGATGCAAGGACCTGTATCTAAGGTTGTCCTCTAACCTCCACATGCACACCCTAGCAGGTGTACACACACACACACACACACACACACACACACTTATATAGAGAGAGGTGAATTGATTAGACTTCTAGTTGTTGTAAATGAGTAAATCCGAGTTGAAATTGTGACTTAGCCTCTTATAAGCTGAAGAATGAAATTTCTCTGAACATGTATATCTTCATGGACTCAAAGAATGGTATACTTGGAGAACTCCTCCATCTAAATGAGATTTATCTGAATTACTTTTTATAAATCTTTTATTATTTATTTATTTGAGAGAGAGAATGAGTATGCTAGGGCCTCTAGCCACTGCAAACAAGCTCCAGATATGTATGTTACTTTGTGCATCTTGCTTTATGTAGGTAAAGGAATAAAACCTGTTTCCTTTGGCTTTGCCAGCAAGCACTTTAACCACTAAGCAATCTCTCTGGCCCTGAATTACTATTTCTTTTTGTTTTGAATATGACTATATCTGGAATTTTCCTCAGACTGAATCAATAAAGACATCTAGGTGCACCCTGAGACTACATAGTTAATTCCAGGTCAGCCTGGACTAGAGTCAGACCTTGCCTTGAAAAAAAAAAAAAACAAATAAATAAAAACATATCAGAAACAATAGAATATACACTTTGCCATAGCTTACAAAACTTAGACAGAGAAGCAGGGATATATTTTAAAGAGTTTAGAAGAGTAAAGGAAGTATATGTAAGAATTAACATTAAGAGACTCTATTGACCATGGCCTTGTTCAACCTCATTTCCAACCAAGAATCAGTCAATTTTAAATAATTTACAGCATACAGAAGTTGAGACATGATGTAGAGAGTGTGAGATTGCTTTTGTTTCCCCTCATAGAGGAAGAAACAGGGCATGGATTGGTACACTCCATCCTCTGAAATGTGGTTGCTGAAATATGCATCCAAATCTTATAGTTCATTAGTTTTCATTAAATATAAGAGACCCTGTTAGTCAAAACATGAATTCAACATTTAAGTGAGATGATACAATACACAAGTATTAGTTAATTTGTTAACTTTAAAAAAAATATTCTAGGGCCTGGAGAAATGACTCAGTGGAATAACACACTGAAGTTGCTCTTTACCGCACATGTACACAGCCACATGCACACACACACACAATACACACAATACACACATACATATACACAGAAAAATAGATAAGAAAAGTAGAAAAAAATCTAGGTTGTACATCCAGCCACCTGTATTTCTAGTGCAATATCTTAGTCCTGTAACTCGTGAGCCAATGAAGAATGGATATGTTAAATTCTTCTGGCCAATGAGAGATCGAAGAATTTAGGTAGGAGTTTCTGGTAAGGATTTCCTAGTTCTTCTGGCCATCTTTGCTTTTTCTTTCGGAAAACACTGTGTCTATAGGTGATATATCTAGAATCATACCCTTGCCAAAAGTTAAAGATGGCAACTCGTGTTAAAATCCCACATCTGGTTCAGAGATTGCTCAGTAATTAAGAGTGCTTTCTGCTTAGGTATGAGGAAGGGACTCTTGAGTCGGAGTCCTGCCATGTACAAATCCCCAGGATGTATGTAAAAGGTTGTGTATGGTCACACCCATATATAACCCCAGTCTGCATAGTGGAGGGAGGTAGAGATCAGAGTATCCCTAAGGCTCACGGATGCTAATGCACAGCAACTCTAGGTTGAAAGAGAAATCCCATCAAGGAAAAAATACATTGATTAATGTCAAGAGGACACTTGATGTTTTCCTCTAGCCTCTACATGCACAGGTATGAGCATCTGTGAACATATGTACATATACTACACATCACACATACCACTTTTTGACATCATCATGTCAAGCAATTAACCACCCTGAGAATGCCCCATCTTATAGACATTTATGTGAGTAAATATCTCTTTCTCCTCTGAATTAACTCAGTGTGATTAGGAATGTATTGACTACAAAAACAGATTACTAATGCCTTTTATCTCATGATATGTTCTAGGCATATTTCCCTCTGATCTCCTCTAAAAGTTGTTTATGCATTGGTATTTTAAAATAAAAAAAAAAGAATAGCTGTAATGCTATAGTTGGTAATCTTATGTTTCACAAAAGGTGAGCAGCTTGACATGTTGAATGGTTTAGAAGAGAAATGCCCCTTTTAAATAAATTTCTACATACAAATCTCATAGCTGGATGACAATATACTCAGATTAGATCCACTAATATTTTGAGAAAGCAATAATTTTGAAGTTCAGTCTACATGAATATACAAGTTTTTCAATCTCATACACAACTCAGAAAATTTTGGTTTTAAACTCTATCATTTCTATTTACAATCAAATTTTGCAAGTCAAGTAAAATAAATTTTATTTATGGCTTATAAAATAATGTAGATTATAAATTATTTCTCTTAGCTTAACATTTGAAATTGATGTATTAATTCTACAAAGATCTCTTGAGCTCATATGATGTGATGAATAGATATAATATAGAAGTCAAAATCAATCCAAGGGAATCAGAAGCTACCAGGCCTTGTAAAGAACTCTATGTAATGGTAAAAATATTCTATAACTCTGCTGCATAATACATTATGTCAAGCCATCTGCATTAAAGAGGACTCAGGATATGACTAGAGCAATTTAGGGTTAGCATTTTTAACTGTATTTATTTTGAATAATTTGAAATTGAATTATTATCATTGTTGTAAATGAACATGTTGAATAACACAGTATTTGTACATATTTATGAGGCACAGTGCAGTGCTTCTATACATGTATATACTATATACTAATAAAATCAGGGCAATCACCATTTCCATCTCCTTATTATTGCTTTGTGTTTTGAGCCTTCATGCTCTGCTTTTCTAGTGTGTCATTAAATAGATGACAGGTTATGGTGCATTATTATCTTCCAGTGTGCCATATAGCACTATAACTATTTAAATAGCTGTTGCAGGAAACTATTCCTCTGGGAAGACTCGACAACACATCTGCACCCCAAATAGGGCTCAGATGGCAGACCAAAGTATGATTGCACCCATATCAGTTCAGTGAATTAATGAGTTTATTGGGGATTGCTCACTGAGCATGGTGAGGGGTTATTTACAGGAGCATGGAGCCCCAAAGCAGGCACTTTTATGGGTGGGGCTTCCTGTGTTGTATTACTCCTTGAATGCTCCTCTCTAGGCCTCAGCATGAGGGCTTACTTACAGAGCATAGGGATCCCAGAGCAGCCACACCACCAGGAAGTTTCATCCCATTCTGAATGACAACTTTCCTGTGACTGCTTCCAGAAGCTTCTTTCCTCTGTACAGGAGTATGAGACTCCAAAAGAGCACTTCAATGGGGGTCTCTATATTGGGATTCCCACTGAAGATGCTCCTTCCTCAGCCTCACAGTGAGGGCTTGCTTACAGAGCATGAGACCCCAAAGAAACCACCTAGATGAAGCTCACTGTTCCTTGATCTTTCACCCTCTATATAGTTTATCTCTTCCTGAGATCACAAGATCTGTGCTTCATTGTATATAGCTGGCACAGGGGGCACCTGAGTTCTCAGGTAGGGGGGTGATGACCCCCAACTTCCCTTCCCTCCTGAGTTGTACAAGCTGCTTTTGATAAAGCTGCCATTAGTTGTTCACCACATTCAATGTGAAAAAAAATTGCCATACAGCAATAGTCACATGTATCATAAATGAGTGCTAAATATGACCCAGCACATTCTACCCCAGCCCCAGCTGAAACCACAGAGGAATTGGGGAAATGATCAAGAATATGTAGTTTTGAGTCTAAAGTAGGGAGGATGACCTGGAGTCTTTTAGAGGTAGGGTGAGATCTTGTTGGAGTTGAAAAGCAATGAGTTATGATGTAGTGATACAGAATTTGAAGATCTCAATGAAAAGGTCAAATGGGGGAAAAACAAGGTGCAAGACAAAACATAGCAGGTAATCATTAAAATGAATTAGTGCTCTCAGGGGTGTTTTGGTCTTAAAATAAGCTGTGAAACCTGGAAGAAGGTACTGCACAAGACATGTGGTTACGAGACCAGGAATGGGGATGGATGGAAAACCTCATTCTGTAGTTTCCACTGACTAAGTGAAGATGTACTCCCAGCACTCCCAACTCCAGGCCAAAAAGAACAAAAGAAACGATAGCTACGACCAAAGCCAATGCTGTCACTTAACCTTTTTTGATATGCTGTTTCTGTTATTCCCTGGCTGTGTCACCTCGGAGAAATTACATCATCATTCTACATCTCAGTTTCCTTGTCTCTAAAAGAAAAGAAATTGCTCTCCTAACATGAAGTGAGTTAATATTTGCAAATATGGGACAGATACAAAAAGGGAAATGATCTCTTAGAGCTAATATTTTCTTTTCTAATTTAATTTTATTTTTATAAAATTATATATATATTCCTCTCCTCTGCCCCCATTCCATTGAGTGCCCTCTTCAGTAGGGCTATTGATATCCCCTTCCTCCTTACACCCCCCTTTTTCCTAGCTTCATTCTAGCTGCATGTCAATACCCCTGATAGTTGCTGCCATTTACAGTCAACTCAAGATGTTCTAAGTTAAGATCTGAATGAGAAAGAACATATGTTGTCTTTTGGAGCCTGTGTGACCTTACTTAGTACCAGTTTTTTCTAGGTCAATCAATTTTCCAAGAAATTTTATTATTTTTTCCCTACTGCTGAATAGAATTTCATTGTGTATCTGTACCACATCTTCATCAGTCATTTATCTGTAGATGGTCATCTGAGCTGATTCTACTTTTCTAGCCATGGAGGTGACGAATATGATGGAGCAAGTATCTCTGCAGTAAATAGTAGAGTTTTTAGGGTATATTCTCAAAAAAGGTATAACTTAATCTAATAATAAATATATTTTCAGCTTTTTGAGGACTCTCTATAGTGATTCCACCAGCAATGGATGAGGGTTCCTCTTTTCCCACATCCCTGCCAGCATTTGTGGTCATTTGATATTTTTCTTTTTTTGAGGCAAGCCCAACAGACCGGCCTTTTTGTTTTATGTGAGAGAGTGAGAGTGACAGTGAGTAAGAGAGAGAGAGAAAGGGAATTGGCAGTCAAGCCCTCCAGCCACTACAATCGAACTCCAGATGTGTGCACCCCCTTGTGCACACGTGTAACCTTGCATGCTTGTGTCACTGTGCATATGGCTTATGTGGGACCTGGAGAACCAAACATGAGTTCTTAGACTTTGCATGCAAGTGCTTTAACTGCTAAGCCATCTCACCAGCCCACATTAACTTTTTAATGATACCCATTCTGACTGAAGTGAGATGGAATTTCTAAATCATTTAAATTTGCATTTCCCTGATGGGTAAAGATGTTAAATATCTCTTTAGGTGTTTGTTGGCCATTTTTAGTTCTTCTGTTGAGAAATCTCTGCTAAATTCCCTACCCCATCTTTTAGTGGGTTGCTTGATTTTTTTATTAAGTTTTTTGAATTCTTTTAGATTCTGTATTTCAGCCTCTGTCAGTTGTATAGCTGGCAAAGATTTTCTACCATTCAGTAGTTTGTATATTGACTGTTGATATTTTACTTATCTGTACAATAGATTTTAGTTTCATGATTTCCCAATGGTTGAGAGTTTTTCTAATTCCCTGAGCTACTGGAGTTTTATTTGGAAAGTTTGTTTCCACATGTATATCTTTCAGTGTTCTCCCTATTTTCCTTTTCTTAATATATATTTTATTTTTTATTATTAGATATGGACATATCTTGTATGTAAACATCTAATGTTGGTACCATCCTTTCCCTCCTCCCTGCCCCTTTTCTAAAGAGGCCTTCCTCAAGCCCATGGGTATTGTGGATCATACATTGTGGGCAAGCAGTCAGTTATGGGGGAGAGGCAATGTCTCTGTGCAAAATGTTCCAACTTATGGTTCTAACAATATTTCCGCCCCCTCTTCTGCAAGATTCCCTGAGCAATGATGAGAACATTTAAAGTCTACTTCACTGATGGGCACTTATGATGCCTAGTTTGGTAGGTGTTGAGTGTCCTCAATATCTTTCTCCATCACCCTTGTGCTTATATCAGCTTAACTAAGAGAGTAGCGTTCTTGATCATTTTCCCAATTCCTCTGTAGTTTCAGCTGGGGCTGGGATGGAATGTGCTGGGTCATATACTCCTCAAGTTCAGTTCTCATCTGAAAAACAGAAGCAGATTTTCCTATGGAGAGTGAAGTCAGTGCCAATTAAAAGGGATAATCATAATTAATTTAGAGAGAAATATAAGGGTTTAGACACTTTTATAGTGTAAGGTTAGTGGGAGCTTGACAATGGAAGGTAAAATCATCTGGATGTGATTCTGACTTGTTTCCCAGTTCCAGATATGGCTACTTTTCCACTGAGTGGATCTGTTAGCCAACCCAAGAGTAGTTGGTTACCCACCATGGCTGTGAGCCACTATTGCACTTGTGTGAGCATCACCTCAGGTTGTTTACTTCTGAGTCACTTAGACTTTGAGTTGCTTTGACAGATATTGGCCACTTTCCTGTGGTAGCTTATGTAGCACCTTCCAGCACTAGATGGGCTAATTATCTGAGAACTGGCTCTCCTCTGGATTCCAATCAGGTCTCTCCATGGTCCATTCTGACAGTGATTGGTGTCTTCAGCAATAGAGTCTTACCATTAATGTCTGGTGGGTAATCAATTGCTCTGACAAAAGTCTGTCTTGTTTGGTTTTTCCCCCTGTTTTTCTTGTAGTTGGTTTAGAGAGTAAGGTCTTATATTGAGTTCCTTGATCCATTTAGAGTTAACTTTTATGCAAGTTGAGAGAAGAGGTCAAATTCATTATTCTACATGTGGATATCCAGTTCCTCCAGCACCATTTTTTGAGCATGCTATCATTTCTCCAGTTAGCATTTTTGACCCATTTGTCAAAGATCAGGTAGCTATAATTACTACAACATATACCTGGATCCTCTATTTGATTCCAATGATCCATGTGCCTTTTTTTGTGCCAGTACCATGATCTTTTTTTTTTTTTTTTAACTATGACTTTATAGTATATACTGAAATCAGGTATGGTGAAAACACTAGAGCTATTCCTTTGCTGAGGACATTAGTGACTATCCAATATTTTTTGTGTTTCCATATGAATTTTGAGACTTTTTTTTTAACTTTATGAAGAATAGTGCTGGGATTTTTGATAGGAATTGCATTGAATCTATATATTGATTTCAGTCAGTGACCATTTTAACATATTATTTCTTCTGATCCATGAGCATGGGAAGTTATTCTATCTTCTTATCTCTTCCTCTAGTTCTTTCTTCAATGTATGTGTTTTCATTGTATTGGTCTTCCTTGGTTAGGGCTATCCCAAGATATTTAAATTGTTTGTGGATACTGTAAATGGGAGATCTTTTCTTATTTATTTCTCTGTATGTATGCTGTTTGTGCATACAAAAGCTACTGATTTTGTGTGTTGATTTTATATCCTGCCACTTTGCTGAAAGTATTTATCATTGCTCAGAGTTTTTTAGTGGAAGTTTTTGGTTCTCTTATGTATAGAATCATGTCATCTCTGAATAGGTCTAGTTTGTCTTCTTCCTTACAAATTTTTATCCCTTTTATTTCCTTCTCTTATTGATAAGATAAAACTTGAGTTAAGACTTCAAGTACTATGTTGAAAAGCAGTGGAAGAGTGCATACCCCTGTCTAGTTCCAGAACTTAATGGAAATTCTTCAAATTTTTCTCCATTTAATATGAGATGGGCTTTAGGTCTATTGCAGATTTCCTTTGTTATTTTGAGATGTGATCCCTCCATCCCCAGTTTCTCCAGTGTTTTAATCATGAAAGGATGTTGTGTTTTGCCAAAGGTCTTTTATGCATCTATTGAGGTGATCATGTGATTCCTGTCTTTAAGTCTATTTATATGTTGTGTTACATTTATTGATTTCCATATGTTAGACCACTTTTGGATTCCAGGAATAAAACATACCCAATTTAGAGGGATGATATTTTTGATGAGTTCTTGAACTAGGTTTGCAAGAATTTTATTAATAATTTTTACATCTATGTTCACCAGAGATACTGGTCTGTGATTCTGTCTTCTTGTGCCTCTGGTTTTGATATTAATATAATTTTGGCTTCATGGAAGGAGTCAGGTAGCATTCCTTCATTTCAATTTTGTAAAATAACTTGAAAAATGTTGGCTTCTTCAATAAAAGTTTGGTAGAATTCAGCAGTGAATCCATTTGGACCAAGATTTATTTTTTCTTTATTGACAAGGGGATGCTTTTAATTGCAGGCTCAATCTCACTTGATGTTTAGTCTCTATCTGCATGAGTTATCTCTTCTGAGTTTAGTTGTGGAAGGTGGCATGTGTCAAGGAATACATCCACTTCTTCCAGGTTTTCCAGTTTTGTAGAATGTAATCTTCTGAAATATGTCCCAATGATTCGTCCAAGTTCATTGTTATCTGTTATAACATCTCCTTTTACTTTTTAACTTTTAAAATTTTATTTCTTTTATTTATATATTTATTTGTTTGAGAGAGAGAAAGATGCAGAGAGGGAGAATGGGCATGCCAGGGCCTCTTGCCACTGCAAATGAACTCCAGACACATGTGCTCCCTTGTACATCTGGCTTATGTGGGTCCTTGAGAATCAAACGTTGGTCCTTTGGCTTTGCAGGCAAATACCTTAACCACTAAGCCACCTCTCCAGTCCAAGATCTCCTTTTTCATTACTGATCGTGTTGATTTTCACATTCTCTTTTTTCTTTTTAATAAAATTATCCAACTGTTTATCAATCTTGCTTATTTTTCCAAAGAACCAAGTCTTTGTATCATCTATTTTAATTGTTTGCTTAATTTCCAATACATTGATTTCTGCTCTGATCTTGATGATTTATTTTCCAATGCCTTCAGATGAATGGCTAAGTTATTAACTCAAAGTCTCTCTTTTTTTAATAATGTAAGCATTTAGTGCTATTAATGTCCCTCTTAGTTCTGCATTCATCGTGTTCGATAAATTTCCATTATCATGTGGTCATAGAAATTTTTGGATCTCCTTTTTGATTTCTTCAACTATCCATTTATTGTTTCATAGTGAGTTATTAACTCCCTACATTTTGTTGAAGGTTCTGTGGTTTCTCTTGTCATTAATCTCTAGCTTTATTGCATTACAGTCTGATGTAATGCAGGGAGTTGTATCAGTTTTCCTAACTTTGTGAAAATATGTTTTATGCCCCAATATATTGTCTATTGTACAGAAGGGTTCATGATTTTCTGATAAGAATGTGTATTTTGCTGGATTAGGCTAGAATGTTCTGTAGATGTCTGTTAAGTCTAACTGATCTATGATATTGTTTAGCTTCCTTATTTCTCTGTTTATGTTTTGCTTAGATGATCTATCTATTGACGATAGTGGGTTATTAAAGTTTTTTACCATTATTGTATGGGGATTATTTGTACTTTATTCTCTAATGCATTTTGCTTTATAAAATTTAGTTCACCTGTGTTTGCTGAATGCAGGTTTATGATTATAATATCCTATTGTTATATTGTTCCCTTGATGAATATGAAGTGTTTTTCTTTATCTCTTTTGTTTACTTGTGGTTTAAAGTCTGTTTGTCTGATAGTTACACCTGCTTGTTTCTTGTTTCGATTTACTTGGAAAATATTTTCCCAATCTTTTAACCTTCTGACTTTTGTGAGGAGATATAAATAAATATCTGTTCATCCAAAAGAGGGCATGAATCACAGACTAAAGAAAGCCAAGTCCAGCTTGATGAACTATTCAGTTGACTGGGATTACATACAGAAGCATGGCTGAAAGTTTGGGTGAAAATCCATAACAACTGAGTCCTCAATAGTCTCATCTCCCATTGCATTGTTTACTTGTAATATAAACTTTAGAAAGGGTCTTATGAATCCTGTAATATTCTGAGTTTCCCAATTCTTGGAATTTTCATGATCTCCCCAAGCCTTACCAGTTTTCCTTCTCCATCCATCAGAGTATGTTTGAAATGAAAGGAAATAATTACAAAACCGGACCTTAAAACCTGGACTTACATAACTACAGCTATGTAAATGGTGAAATTGGATACTGAAGCAATATCTTGCCTTCCACTGTGATGTTGCTGAGCTAAGACCATGACCCCCAAAAGATAGCAAGGAAGCATACAGAAGACACTATTGTACAAGCCTTAAGGATTTCAGTGCTTCTTTCTAGATCACAAATCTAAAGAAGAATCAATTGATTTAGATTCCTTATTTTTATTATTACAGTTACTCATTGAACTGTAAAAGGTCTTTGCTTTGTGGGAAGACTAACATTATCATTCAGATTGGTTTGAGTGCCTGATAATATTTTATATAGTTTTATTTCCTAGCTTAAAATGTTATTCCCCATATAATAGTCCCATATTCCTTTTGGAATGTGTAGCATGATAGTTTTGCCTCTCTCCTATAGCCTGTCCTCTATGATATATGCCATTTTATCCCTTTAGCAATTGGAAAATGGATTTCTGTAAGCTAGTCTCTTGGTAGTTGATATGCTATTTTTTCCATTAAAAAGAGTATCTATGCCTTCACTAAGTATTGCAGTTTTAAAGTGTTTAGTAATGACCTCTGGTTGTGTGTCAAAAAGAATTTCTGTCTGAACATGAACATATAGCATTAATATGATTTGTAATGCTTCCACTGGTTCCTAATTTCCTCTACCAACACAGAGTGACTTTTCCCAATGCTGAAAATTGATGACAAATGCTCAGTGCATTTGGTCTTCTCTGGAGGTACGTCTTCTAAATCTGACACAGGAAAAAGTTAAAAATGTCCCAGCCAAGTGATTCCTTCAGTTTCACCATCTTTTATCTCTGATTTATTCCAAAGCTGAAAGAATTCATCACTGTTTGAGCTAAAGTAAACCAACTCTTGTGACATATAATTAAATTACTGGCAGAAATAAAATCTAAAATTCCTCAGAGTACTTCAGATAAACATCAGCAGTATGATTGAGTTGAGGTAAAATATTTTGTGGAAAGGCCAGAAAAAGTCACCTGAAGGAATTTGTTTCCCTAATCTCTGACATTGCTTAACTTTCTTCATGATAATTACATAAAAACATATAAAATTCTCTTATTTTAGCTCTTTTTTCACATCACTTATTTTTCATCTCTTTACCAGATACTAGAAATATAGCATTAAGAAAAAAATATATATATACTTGTAGTTGATAAACTCTTCTCAAAATCATACTTAAGGTGGGCTGGAGATATTGCTTAGTAGTTAAGGTACTTGCCTGAAAACTCAAAAGACACAGGTTCAATTCCCCAGGACCCTTGTAAACCAGATGCATAAGGTGGTGCATGGGTTTGGAGTTCATTTTCAGTGGCTGGAGGCCCTAGCATGCCCCTTATCTCTTTCTCTTTCTTTCTCTCTCTTAAATAAATATATATATATTTGTTAAAAAAATCATAATAATGGTAATTATACATACACTAAGTGTTCACACTGTCAAAGTTAAACTTCCAGAAAGGGATAGTATTTTATTTCCTTTCATTCACCTGAATTTGTATTTGGATGGCCCAAGTACAGCCTCAATTATCAGCAAGACTTTGTAACAAGAGCACATTAATTTTGGAGAATATTAATGTTTGCACCCCTAGCTAAACACCTCTGAGGATCTCTTTCTTTCCCTGCCCCCATTACTTTATACTTTTGCTCATCACTACTTTATAAGGATGACTTTAGCTCACTTTTTCTTCAGGAACATCCTTTCTTTCTTTTATTTGAAATTCCAAAGTAATATGGTCATTCTGGAAGCCTGAACTCTACCATCCACATCACAAGAAAAATTTCTAAGCCAGCTCTTTCAGAGTTTACCACAATGTGAACAAGCCAACACAATGATATTTCACAAGTTAATACATTTTTCCTCTTAGGTTTTGTGGTTATCATTTTCATATTCACTTCTAAGTCTGAAAATTTCTCTTAACCACCACCTACCCTCATCTGTTGAAAACTAATTTTTATATTATCTAGTGGTTTAATAAACTTTCTTCGATTTTTTTCCTCATATTTCCTTCAGTTAATTGCAACACTATTTTTCAGGCTACACTTTTTTCTAGACTCAGGGAGGGAACTGTTCTTAGTTTAGAGAAACTAGGGATCAACACCATCTCTGCCGTTCATTGAACATGTGGTTTGCTGCTGTTCCTAAAATCCCTCTCAGTCTGTTGACCTTACCTGTTATGACTCAAAGATGGGGTCATTTGTAAAGAAGGATCGTAAGTGCTAAGAAGCTATGCATGGGAAGTTTTCGTCCAGGTACACATTTGTGATGGGAAACATTTGGACAAAGAATATACTGACCATCTTGAAGAAAGGACACTGTCTCAGATGTTAGTACTCTGCCAGAAGAATCCATATATTCCACTCTGGTCTTCTGGTTACTTCTGAAAACTTCCCATGTATAGCATCTTACCACTTACAAAACTTTACAAATGACCACATCTTTGAGTTATAACAGCTAAGCTCAACAGACTGAGGGATTCCAGGAGCAGCAATGGACCACATGGTCAATGAATGGCAGATTTCCTTCTAACAGTTCAGGACTATAGCATACCTACTCCCCAGAAGGTAACTCCACTCCTATTACTTTGGAACTCATGGTCTATTGATAGTATCTTTGTATGACTTTGAATTCTGTCTTTGTGCTCCCACCTTACATTGCCTGACATTTATCCTCTCAGTTTCACCTTCCTTCTTATCCTTTCTAAACAAAAGTCATATCCTTCTTGCACTTTCCAAGATTTGGAAATGGGTTTAGAAATGTTTTTAAGATGGAATCTTCTTTTCCTCTCCCCTTTCAGCTTCTTTGTTCCTGTAACATCACATCATCAACATATAATAATATTCCTAGTTTTTAAGTCTTTTGCCATATACTCACTTAGATGTACATTGTCAGTTATGGTTGTTACATTCTGTGATGATTTCCAATTTCAAAAAGGTAAGAGGTTTCCACTGACCTCTGTCATTTTAATGGCATTATCCTCCAAGTTACTGACAACCCTATGTATGCCCCTTCTGATACCACACTTTCTAGTTCAGTGAACTTTAGAACATTAATAACTCATTTCCTTCCTTGACTACTTTTGCCTAGAAAGATCTCAAATTGTGATACTTGTGCTTACTAATTTTATTTTTTTTTGATTTATTTTTATTTAGTAGAGACAGAGAGAGGGAGAGAGAGAGAGAATGGGCACACCAGGGTCTCTGGCCACTGCAAACCAATTCCATACACATGCACCACCATGTGCATATGGCTTATGTGGGACCTGGATAATCGAACCTTGGTCCTCAGAATTCACAGGCAATCACCTTAACCACTAAGCCATCTCTCTAGCCCGTGCTTACTAATTTTCAAATACATTTTTATTTTTTTTACTTTTGTACTCAGTGAATACATTTGGTACCATTGTTAGCCTTCTCCATGTCTTCCTCCCTCCACAGGGACTCTCCTTGTTGGGGTATATGGGTCATGCCTTTTTTTGTCAGACTTCAGTTTAGGGTAGGAGGAAATGTCGCTGCATGTCATGACACAATGTGTGGCTCTGACATTCTTTCCACCCCCTCTTCCACAATTTTTCCTGAGCCATGTTGGGTTGATTTTAGGTCTGCTTCAGCGTTGAGATCTTTGGAACCTCTGTGTCTCTGAATATCTGGTTTGGTAGGGGTTGATTGTTCTCTGTGTCTATCTCCTCCACCATTGTGCTGGTTCCTGGTTCACCAAGAAAACAACATTCTTGGATGTTTCCCCAATTATTCTTAGTTTCAGCTGGGGCCCTTTTGAGGTATGATAGGGTGGTTCTCTTGTTTGGATCTGCTTCTATCTGGAAAAGAGAAGCAGATTCTCCAATGGAGAGTAAAGTTAGCACCAGATAAATGTGATAACCATTATTTTTTAGAGAGAGTTCAATGGAGAACAGGCTCATTTTTTGATATGGTTCTGACTTGTTTCCCAGCTCCAGCTATGGGTTCTGTTCCACTGAGCTGATCAGTTAGCCAAATTGAGAGCAGTTGCTTTCCCAACATGGCTATGTGCCACTATTGCACTTGTGTGAGTATCACATCAGGCTGTTTGCTGCTAAGTAGATTAGACCATGCATTGCTTAGACCGATATTGGTCATTTTCCCCCAGTCACTCATGTAGCACCTTCTAGCAGTAGACTTCATCTCCTTTGTTGTAACATCTACTTCCTAGGACCTTCCATATTTTCCTAGTAGATAACCAACTATGGTCATGTCATCTCCTAGTCCTTGAATCCTGCAGCTATATTTACTTATATGCCAAAGGACCTTGAAGGATCTTGGAATGAGGAACAGAGCATGGATTATCCAAGTGAGTTTTGTTTCATTATAAGAGTTTTTAAAGTATTTTTATAATATATTTGTTTATTTATTTTGAGAGAGACAGAGAAATAGGAAGAGAGAAAATGGGCACCTCAGGACCTCAAACCACTGCAAACAAATTCCAGATACATGTGCCCTCTTGTGCACCTGACTTACATGGGTCCTGGGAAAATGAAGCAGGATCCTTTAGTTTTGCAGGCAAATGCCTTAACCACTAAGCCATCTCTCCAACCCCCATCATAAGATATTTTGTTTTTGTTTTGTATTGTTTGGTTTTTTTTTTTTTTATGAAAGGAACAAAGAAGAGGGGAAGTCAGGCCATGTGATAGTATATAAACAGAGCCTGAAATATGCAGCTATGGATCCAGGAATGTCAGTTCCCTTTAAAAGTTGATAAAAGGGGATATAAAGGGAAAAGAAAGGGATGGAGGGGGGGACTTCATAGGATGGTATTGTATATATGTAAGTAGAAGAACAGATTAATGGGGGTGAAAAGGCCTGAGGTCAGGGGAAGAGAATGAGTAAGGAAAGGTGGAGGGAGAACAAATCACAATCTAAGAAGATATAAATAAGTCATATGAAAACCTACTTTTTGGACAATGTAATATTCAGGAGCCATAGTTTGTTGCTAGAAAATTTTCAGTGACAGGGATGGGATACCTTCCAGTGAGTTGTTTGCTAGGCAGGTCCTTGATGACACAAAAACATTACAGGTGGGCTGGAGAGATGGCTTAGCAGTTAAGTGCTTGCCTGTGAAGCCTAAGAACTGTGATTCGAGGCTCGGTTCCCCAGGACCCACGTTAGCCAGATGCACAAGAGGGCACACGCATCTGGAGTTCCTTTGCAGTGGCTGGAGGCCCTGGTGTGCCCATTCTCTCTCTATCTATCTATCTGCTTCTTTCTCTCTGTCTGTTGCTCTCAAATAAATAAATAAAAATAAACAAAACCAAATTAAAAAAAAAAACACACACGTTACAGGTCATTACTGAGGCCCTTGTTTTCCTACAAGGAATAGATGGTAAAACCGTATTGCTGAAGACTCCACATACTTGGGCTGCAAGATTACTGAGAATTCCTGCTGGAGCTGAGCTGAAAACCTCCTCCATGTAGACCAGCTGACAGAAAGCTGGGAAAAGCCACACTGCATACAGTTCAATGGGAGAGAGAGAAATCATCAGTGCAAATATTCAACAGTGGACACTGCAAGCCTTAAATTTGGCCAACCAGGCCAAATGAACCAATGGGTACAATAGGGGCATGTCTGTTATGGGAGAAACCAACTGCCCTCTAATTTGACTGGAGGCCTGCTCCATGGCAGGGAATAAATCCCTGATACTGAAAACCTACAACAGAGGTAGTCATGAGCCCTAGGAATGTAATGTCAGCTGGTGTCTGGGTAAAAGTATATACTATGCCCCACAAAATTGCCCAGTAAGCACTTCTCTTAATGTTCATACCCATATATTAATGCTACTCTCACTTTTGTTTAGAGAAGCTTCTCTTTTTCAGATGGCAGTGACCTTGTGATGACTCAGAAGGCACCATGGTGCTGAGAAGAAGTGACAGAGGACTGTTCAGCACTGAAATATCTCTATCACGCCTTCCTAGGCTCAGGGTCTATTGTGGAAGAGGTGGTAGAAAGAATGTAAGAGCCAAAGGAAGGGTAGGACTCCTTACTGCATGCTCCTCCTCCAGACACAAAATGGCCTGGATATCCATGACCTCACAGTGCCTGGACACTACCTACACAAGACCATCATAACAGGAGGAAAAGATCATGACATCAAGATAAAAGAGAGACTGGTTGAAAGGGGTGAGGATACAATGGAGAGTGAAGTTTCAAAGAGAAAAGTGGGGGTAGGGAGGGAATTACTATGGGATAATGTTTACAATTATGTATCTTGTCAATAAAAACAATGTGTGTGTATGTGTGCATGTGTGTGTGTAAAAGAATATTTTCAAAATAGATAAAGGCAGTGAAGACCCCCACACACACCTCCTTGAAGCTACAAGAGAAACCAGCCATGCTAATACTAAATTTCATTTTGCTTCTTTGACATTGGAACAGAAAGATCATATGGCAGTGCTGTTTAAAGCCACCAAGCATGTGACAATTTGTTACAGCAGACAAAGGAAATTAATATATGGCCAATTTAAATTATTGTTTCCTTGACTCTTCTGAAAATGACAATGGTCAATAATTTCTCTACTGCCCATTCTTTTCACCTCAAAATTCTTCTTCATTATGGTCATGCAAATCATCAACTAATCCTGAATAACATCTCTTAATTAGGGATTTTTTTCATCCCTACTCATCAGTTTCTGAATGATGTCAACTAATTAGCATCATTTACAAATCAATTGTTTCTTTTCCCTTGAATACTTCTCTTCAGTAGCTCAATAGTACGAACTAAAAGTATTTCTAACCTGCCGGTAAATCCTCAAACTACCTCTATCCACTTCACTTTTGAATGAATCAACCTTTCCTGAGAAGACTGAGATCATCTACAGACTTTCAATTCTGTCGTTGGCTGACTTTTGTCAGACCATCCAGAGTAAATCATTCTCTAGTTAAGATGTCCATTTCTACACCCATAGCTTATTTTCCCTTGTAGTAGGAAGGAACATCTAAGCATTCTGCCTTTCAGAGAGACACAGGAAAACAATAGATACAATAAGAATTCTCTGGGAATCAGGGTGTGGTGGAGCACACCTTTAATCCCAGCACTTGTTACAAAGGTAGGAGGACTGCTGTGAGTTTGAGGCTACCCTGAGACTACATAATGAATTCCAGGTTAGCCTGAGCTACAGTGAAACCCTACCTCGAAAAACCTAATTAAAAAAAAAAATTCTCTGGGAGCACGTATGTTGCAAATACTCTCTATACCACGACTTCTATCATTATTTTTAATTTATTTTATTTTATTTGACTTGTAGAGATCAAGGTCTTATTATGACATTTTCAAACAAAATTTATTATAGTTGATTATTCTCCCCGTTTGATATCCCTCATCCCTATCCTGGCTTGTAACCTTCATGTCTTTTCTCTGCTTACATGTCATATTTGCCCTTTGGCCTGTCCCCACCCCATTCCTTGTTATCTCTCTTTACCCTCTCTTGATCACCTTTCATGCTTTTTAGGTTTTATTCATATTTAGCACCCACTTGTATGCATACCTATAAACATTACAATGTAGGATTCATACATGAGAGAGAACATACAGTTTTGGATTTTCTGAAATTAGGTGATTGCCCCTATATACATATATATTTCCAAGTCCATCCATTTTCTTGCAAATATAATTTCATATTTATTTATAAGTGAGTATAAAATGATGATTCTTTGGGGGGGATTTATGGTCATTCTTCCCATAAGACACATAGCTATATTGCTATCTTTTGTGTGGTATGTGGTATGTAATCATGAAATGTTTATTGAAATGGACATTTTCCATACAGTATATCATCATGGACCATAGAGCTATTTCTTCAAATAGATGAATCTGCCTTCAATTAACAGTGATTACATCTTGGGCTGGGTAAATGACTTAGCGGTTAAAGCATTTGCCTGCAGAGCCTAAGGACCCTGGTTCAATTCCCCAGGACCCACATAAGCCAGATGCAAAAGAGGGTGCATGCATCAGGAGCTCGTTTGCAGTAGCTGCAGGCCCTGGTGCACCCATTCTCTCTGAGGACTCTCTCTCTCTCAAATAAATAAGTAAAAATATTTTTAAAAAGAATCATTACATATCTATCCCCATAAATTGGTCACAAAATAATATTTTAGTCAATGCATAATCTTTATCATGTGGCTTCCTGTTGTGGAAACAGAACTGTGTGTCTTTCTTGTAGTTACCTTCTGGTTACTGGCACAAAGCATGCAAGCAAAAGAAACTGATGGGAGGAAAGTATTTTTATTTTGGCTTGTAGTTTTGAGGGGAAGCTCAATGATCACAGAGGAAGGGAAGGGCATGAGCAGAGTCTGGACATCAACCCAGCCACAGCAGGTAGAATACCACCACAGGACAGTGAGTCAAAGTCTAAAAATAGGGAGCTGGCTATAACACGCCTAAACCTGCCCATAACAATAGCCCTCCTCCAGACAAGGCCCCACCTACCACATTGCAGTCAGCTACGGATACAGCTTTCAGAACACATGAGATTCTGAGGACACCAAATTCAAATGACTATAGTCTTCTACTAATAACACTCACATGATAGTTACAATAATTTTTGCTATCAATTTAAGTCCATAGAAGCACAGAGAAAAAGGCACAAAAGACAGCAAGATTTTATATATATACATATATAACTGATTTGTAGAAGTTAAAGATATCAACATTTTTGAGAAAAATATTGCTTATTTAAAAATGTCTAACATTTTTCTAGACAAATAAAGAATGAAACTCTTGCAGAAATGTAATACTTGTGGAAAAGATGTGCTTTTTCTCATATAGCTACTTTCTTTTTGCTTAAATTAACTGCATGTGTATATAAAATATGCAGGTCTGTATTTTTACAGCACATTAAATATATTTATAATCTCAAAATCTATCTTTTCAAACTATAAATTTACATATGTATGAAATATGTTACTTATTTTAATGATAGCACCAGAATATATTTAACATACCAATATGAAAATATATTAAAGGAATCATAATGACTTTTAAGTAAGAGAAGCACTATGAGAAAAATACTTTAAAAAGAGTAAAATACGGACTGGTGAAAAGAAACTTTATGATTGAACCAAGTTAATCTGGATATGACCCTTTATAACTCACTATGTAATATTTCACAAGGTTAATCACATTAACACCAAAACTTATACATAATAATTTAATTTTCATTTTATCCAGATATTATGGGGAGTTAAATGAGTCACAACTTCTCAAAAAATCATGTTTATCTTCTTTCTTTCATGAAAGCTCTATTTTAAATTCATTCTCTTCTGAGTGCCAAAAACAATACTTTGAACAAAGTAGACATTCAATAAATATTTGCTTAGTAAATCAATGTCTTAAAAATCATTTAGCAATGCATTATGTACTTTTTTCCACACAAAGAACCCCCAAATCACTCAAGTTAATCATTTCCCTACACTTAAGCACTACCCCTCAATTGCTTTCAAACATCTTTCCAATTTTGAGCTTTTTAAAATTATGTGTCTTCAACAGGATTCATTTAACATGTGGCTAAAAAGTAAAGCCACCAAAAGTTCACAAAGAAAAATCTGTCATTTTAATCATGCTATTGCTACAGAAAGTGTCATCCACTTGACTGTTCATGAGCATGTTATCCCACCCAGGAGTTATTTATGATTCTATACCAGCATAGCTTTCCTGAGACTGGAATAAGCACTAGATCATTAGTGTCCATATGAAACCTTCCTCTGGAGTTAGAGGAGCAAATAAAGAGGGACAAAAAGCTTCTATGTACTAGGGACAAACCACATCTTTTAAAAATAGACTATGCCTAATATTTACTGTTTGGATGGTATGAAGATATGAATTATTGAAATTGACTCAATACAAATGTGTTTCTTGTGTAAAATTGAGGTGGTGGTTCCTTCATGGATGTTCAATAAAATCAACCACTAATGTACTTTACATCTGCGTAGATTTACCTATTCAGTGTTGTTGATATAAATATATTTATAAAATATGTCACTCCTTGGGACTGGTTTCTTTCATCTAGCATAACCAACTTAAAGTTGACCTATGTTGTGGTATTCACCAAAACTTTACTCCTTTTTATGGCTAAACAATGATCTATTGTAAGAAAATTAATTTTAGAGAATTATACTGTTTGACAAGGAATGTGATCATAGAATTCAAATATATTGCAGCAGAATGCAAAAATTAAATTCGTGTTCTCCTTTTTCTTTCTCCTTGTCTTTTCTTTCTTTTTTTAAAAAATTCCTTTTCAAGTTAGGGTCTCACTGTAGCCAAGGCTGCATGGAACTCACTCTATTGTCCCAGGCTGGCCTCAAACTCACAGTGATCCTCCTACCTCTGCTTCCCAAGTGCTGGGATTAAAAGTGTGCCCCACCATGCCCAGAAAAAACTGCATTTTTAAACTAGCAGAATGTAAAAAATTCTGTAAGTCTTAACAACACCTTGTAAGGGTATAGAATCCTGGCTTTCACATATTCTTGGAACAAATTTGACAGATGAGCTTATAATTTATTTTACTGCATATATTTAAGTTATATAAAATGAGGTTTTGATGTATACACATAAGAAAACACTACAGTCAAGCATATTAAAATCTCTTATCTAACACAGATATCCAGATACATGTTCCATTTTGTGTATCCATAAAATGTGCTGGGAAATAGAACCTGGGCCATCAGACTTTGCAAATAATTGCCTTTAACTGCTGAGCCATCTCTAGCCCTATTTGTGGGTATGTGAATGTGTGTGCCTATAATCTATTCTCTTAGCAATTCCTTATGTATGTATAGTGCATGGTGATTTGGTAATATTTATTGTAATTTACATTCCACTTCAATATATTTGTTCTGTAGCTAGAACTATAAATGTGTGAAATAATGAATTTGTTTTAATTTCTTTTATTGAAGGTAAAGATAGAAAACACTTATAAAGTAGACCACTTGTGACATATCCATATTGGATAATACTCCAAAGCTATAAAAAAAGAATGAAGGAGTTCATATGTACTGGAAATTTCTGTGTGACTTATTAATACCCAAAGAATCAATGTATAGAACCATACATTGTAAAAGAAAGGAGTAGACTACATATGTATTTGTACTTAATACATATTCATAAAAATCTATAGAAAATAATGCATTAGTCTATTCGAGCTACCATATAAAATAACTCAGGTTGAGTATAAATAATAGAAATATCTTTCTCATAGTTCTGCAGGCCCAAAGTTCATGACCAAGGTGTCAGCATATTCCATGATGAGGGATGCTTTCCAGTTAATAGTTGGCACCTTCTTGCTGTGTCCTCACATGGTAAAAAGGGACAAGGAACTCTCATGACCTCATCACCTCCCAAAGGACCTGCTTCTTAACTCCATAATCTTGGAAATTAAGATTCAACATAAGAAAGAAGATCAAAAAATAGTGTATGATTTTGGAAGGAAAGGAAGCCATAAAGATTCTGCAGGCAAGAGAGACTCAATCCACTCTTGTAGAAGAAGACTATGGGAAAAATGAATAGAAAGAAAAATGCAGAAAACTGCTTGGAGCAAAGAATGGTTTGACTCAACATCCAACAAAGAAACAGGGTCTCAGACCTGCAACAACAAGGAACTCAACTGGCCAATTTGAATAAACATGTAAGTACATTCTTCTAAAAACCTCCTGAGGAAAACCCAGATAGTTGACACCTTGATTTCAGCCACATCCTCTTCTGAATAAAGCACCCAGCAAGCTGACTTAGACTTCTCTCCTACAGAGCTGGGCATTTTGTGTTGGTCTATTCAATGTGTGAGGTAATACATTATAACATCAATAGTGGTGCAGATTATGAGCGAGGTAAATTTCTTCTGCAGGTCCTCAGCTGGGGACCCAGGCCCAAAAGAAGATGGATGTCACTCTGATTTGGCAAGACTAGAACTTCAGTCTGATTCATGAAGATGGAAATAATGAGCAGTTTCGTAATTAATCCTCTTACTGGGGCTTGTCAGGCCTTACCACGGTAGGCCGTTTTCAAGCCTGGGCTCTACTCCTGGGCCCAATGACAAATCAAGTCCCATGGACTGTCCTAAGGTTTCTCCTTTGGAACCCTCCCAGTGGGGAAGGGATTACTTCCTCATCTTGGGAACTTTTATGCTTCTACTATCTTATTTCTACTCTCTTTTAAAATAAATATTTTACAATCTTCCTTTCCTCATTTTTCACTTTTTTGCTACTCATAGACAAGAATTTGAGACTTCAGAACAACTAACTTGTTGACTTTAAAGCCCACCTAGAGCTCAGATTCTCAACCCACAACAACAGAAAATGAATACATATACAAATATATTATTTATTATTAGATAGATAGATTTAAAGAGCTTTAAATCTTTAAAATGCAAAGAGACTACACAATGATAGTTGAAAATAAGGTTTTCCAGTGGCATAACCATATAGTCAAAAGTTTAGGACTTCCGGTTAAGATGGCGGCATAGGTACCACGCCAAAGCAGCCAAGGGGGGAAAAAAAGACCAAAAAAAACTCAGCAAAATACACACTTTTACTAAAAAGTGAGGTGTATAGGAAATTGAGGCGGCAGCGGAGAAGTAGAAGAGTTCCAGAGCATCCAGAGCCTGCACAGGCGGGAACAGCGGCTCCGGGGCGGCTCGGCCACCCGCCGCAGCCGCGGAGCGGCAGAAAACCGCCGGACTCTCGGCTTGAGCCGCAGGACAAGCCAGGTGCGGGATTTTCCCCTCACACCGCGCTCTCCGCAACTCGGGAAACGTGAGGGGAGAACGGCAGCGAGCAATGGAGGGAGGAGCAGACCGCGAGGTAAAAGCACACGTGGAACAGCGATACAACCAGAGCAGCCGCGGCTCCCTCCCCTCCCCCACCGCCTGAACCCAGCTCCAGCGAACACAGCAGCGGCCCGGGACCAGCCACGCCAACTTGGGCTGACGGCGGGACCCAAGCAGGAGCAGAATTCGGCAGCAACTTCAGCGGCTCCAGCACTGGTACCAGTGGCCCCAGCAGCAGCGGACCCAGGAGCGGCAGCGGCGGGAGATCCCTCAGCAGCGGCTTCGGGGGGAGCAGCAGCGGTGGACACGGCAACGGCAGCTTCAGCAGCGGTGGTGGCTCCGGGGGTGGCAGCTACAACAGCAGCAGAGGCGGCAGCAGCGGCTCAGTTTGCCCCGTAGGAAAAGCAAGTGCCCAGCTCCAGAAATCAGAACAGCAGCCCGACGACCCAAGCAGCAACTTGACTGAGACCACAATCACCCAAGGTAACTGGGATTGCACCAGGGAAGAGTCTCACTTGGTCACAAGCTGACTTGGATACCTCAACAGACCAGAAATCTAAACCTCTTTGTTGATAGAGGATCTGGTCATTATAATAACTACTCTTGCATACATACTCGGGGCTGTTTTTGATGGAATGTGTACAGTGTTTAGTTAAATTTTAGAATCTACCAGTATTTTATTCCACTCAGCCTGCTTGAATACTCCTATAGCAGGGAAACTCAACCCCTAAGAACATCTTTGTAGATACTCTGAGAGTCTTAAGAGCCACACCTAATACCTTAAGGTCCTACCCTGAAAATATATTACATCAAATCAATTGATACAGCTAAGAATACACAGCTAGCTAGAAAATCCAAGCATTAACTTAATCCAAGATGCAAAAATATATACAGTATAACACAAGAAACACTAAAAAGCAAGACGATATAAATCCACCTAAAAGTATTAATGCATCAGAAATGTCCTCCAGTGAGAAAGAGTTAGAGGAAATGCCTGAGAAAGAGTTCAAAAGAATAATTATAAATATGTTCAAAGAGGTCAAAGAACACATGAAAACAATCAAAGAAGAAATCAAAGAGGAAATCAAAGGAATCAAAGAAGAGGCAGGACACCAATTTAATGAAATAAAGAAGGCAATACAAGACATAAATAGAGAAATAGAAATAATAAAGAAAAACCAGTCAGAATTACTAGCAATGAAGAACACAGTTAATGAAATAAAAAACTCTGTAGAAAATCTCACCAGTAGGATGGATGAGGGAGAGGACAGAATATCTAAGCTAGAAGATCAGGTGGCAGACCTAATGCAGTCCAACAAAGAGAAAGACAAACTTATAGAAAAGTATGAGTGGGAATTTCAAGATATTCGGGACACTATGAAAAGATCCAATATAAGAATTCAGGGCATAGTAGAAGGAGAAGAACTCCACCCCAGAGGCATAGTAGACATCTTCAACAAAATCATAGAGGAAAATTTTCCCCAAATTGGGAAAGAGGTGCCAATACAGATACAGGAAGCCTTTAGAACCCCACCCAGACAAAACCCAGAAAGAAACTCTACTCGCCACATTATACTCAAACTTCCAAACACACAAACCAAAGAAAAAATATTGAAAGCAGTTAGAGAGAAAAATCAAGTTACCTACAAAAGCAAGCCCATCAGGATTACAGCAGATTATTCAACACAAACTTTTAAAGCCAGAAGGGCTTGGAGTGATATATTCCAAGTTCTGAAAGATAACAACTGTCAACCAAGGTTGCTTTATCCTGCAAAGTTATCCATCCAAATAGATGGAGAAATAAAGACATTCCATGACAAAAGCAGGGTAAAGGAGTATCTGAAGACAAAACCAGCTCTACAGAAAATACTTGATAGAATCCTCCATGCTGAACAAAAGGAAAAGCACACATATAAGGAACCTAGAAAAAACCAGCCATACTCAAATACCAGTTAACAGAAGAGAGCACAGGTAGAACAAGTAACACACACACACACACACAAATGGCAAACATAAATACACACCTTTCAATAATATCTCTTAATATCAACGGTCTCAATGCCCCAACGAAAGACATAGATTTGCAGACTGGGTTAAAAAGCAGGATCCTACAATTTGTTGTCTCCAAGAAACTCACCTTTCTACAAAGGATAGACATTATCTTAGGGTGAAAGGTTGGAAGACGGTGTTTCAAGCAAATGGGCCTAGAAAACAAGCAGGGGTTGCTATCCTAATATCAGACAGGGTGGACTTTAGTCCAAAGTTAGTCAAAAAAGATAAGGAAGGTCACTTTATATTGATTAAGGGCACACTACAACAGAAGGACATTACAATCCTAAACATATATGCACCTAACATGGGGGCTCCCAAATTCGTCAAACAAACACTATTAGAACTAAGGTCACAGATAACACCAAACACAGTGGTGGTGGGTGACTTTAACACCCCACTCTCATCAATTGACAGGTCATCCAGGGAAAGAATAAACAGAGAGGCATCTGGACTAAATGAGGTCATAGAAGGAATGGACCTAACAGATATATACAGGACATTTCATCCAAAGGCTGCAGAATATACATTCTTTTCAGCAGCACATGGAACATTCTCTAAAATAGACCATATATTAGGACACAAAGCAAATCTTAACAAATTCAGGAAAATTGAAATAATTCCTTGCATTCTATCTGACCACAATGGAATTAAACTACAAATCAGTAGCAAGAAAGGCTATAGAGCATACACAAAATCATGGAAACTAAACAATACACTACTAAATGATGAGTGGGTCAATGAAGAAATCAAAAAGGAAATCAAAAAATTTCTAGAGTCAAATAACAATGAGAACACAACATACCAAAATCTCTGGGACACAATGAAGGCAGTTCTAAGAGGTAAATTTATAGCCTTAAGTGCCTATATTAAGAAATTAGAAAGGTCGCAAGTAAACGACCTAATGCTTCGCCTTAAAGCCTTGGAAAAAGAAGAACAAGGCAAATCAAAAAGTAGTAGACGGGAAGAAATAATAAAGATTAGGGCAGAAATTAATGAAATAGAAACAAAAAGAACAATCCAAAGAATTAATGAAACAAAGAGTTGGTTCTTTGAAAGGATAAACAAGATTGATAAACCCTTAGCAAATCTGACCAAAAGAAAGAGAGAAGAGACACAAATTAATAAAATCAGAGATGAAAAAGGTAACATCACAACAGATTCCAGAGAAATTCAAAAAATTATAGGGACATACTATAAAAGCATATACTCCACAAAGTATGAAAATCTGAAAGAAATGGATGATTTCCTTGATCTATATGACCTACCTAAATTAAATCAAAACGAGATTAATCACTTAAATAGACCTATAACAAACATGGAGATCCGAGCAGTTATCAATAATCTCCCAACTAAAAAAAGCCCAGGCCCGGATGGATTCACTGCTGAATTTTACCAGACTTTTAAGGAAGAGCTAACACCATTGCTTCTTAAGCTTTTCCAGGAAATAGAAAAAGAAGGAATCCTACCAAACTCCTTCTATGAGGCCAGCATCACCCTGATACCAAAACCAGGCAAAGATAGAACAAAAAAAGAAAATTACAGACCAATCTCCCTCATGAACATAGATGCAAAAATTCTCAACAAAATATTGGCAAACAGAATACAAGAGTATATCAAAAAGATCATTCACCCTGACCAAGTAGGCTTTATCCCAGAGATGCAGCGATGGTTCAACATACGCAAATCTATAAATGTAATACATTACATAAATGGGTTGAAGGACAAAAATCACATGATCATCTCATTAGATGCAGAGAAAGCATTTGACAAAATCCAACATCCCTTCATGATAAAAGTCCTACAGAGACTGGGAATAGAAGGAACATATCTCAATATAATAAAGGCTAGTTATGACAAGCCTACAGCCAACATATTACTAAATGGGGAAAAACTGGAAGCTTTTCCACTAAAATCAGGAACAAGACAAGGGTGTCCACTGTCTCCACTTCTATTTAATATAGTTTTGGAAGTCTTAGCCATAGCAATAAGGCAAGAGACACACATAAAAGGGATACAAATTGGAAAGGAAGAAATCAAGTTATCATTATTTGCAGATGACATGATTCTATACATAAAGGACCCTAAAGACTCTACTAGCAAGCTGTTAGAGCTGATCAAAACCTACAGCAATGTAGCAGGATACAAAATAAATACACAGAAATCAGTAGCCTTCGTATATGCTAACAACAAACACACAGAGGATGAAATCAGAGAATCACTCCCATTCACAATTGCATCAAAAAAAAATAAAATACCTTGGAATAAACCTAACTAAGGAAGTAAAGAATCTATACAATGAGAACTTTAAAACACTCAAGCGAGAAATTGCAGAAGACACTAGAAAGTGGAGAAACATCACTTGTTCCTGGCTTGGAAGAATCAATATCGTGAAAATGGCAATCTTACCTAAAGCAATCTACACATTTAATGCAATCCCTATCAAAATTCCAAAGGCTTTCTTCATGGAAATAGAAAAAACAATCCAAAAATTCATTTGGAATCATAAAAAACCTCAAATATCTAAAATAATACTGAGCAACAAAAAAGAGGCTGGTGGTATCACCATACCTGATTTTAACCTATACTACAGAGCCATAGTAACAAAAACAGCATGGTACTGGCACAAAAACAGATATGTAGATCAGTGGAACAGAATAGAGGACCCAGATGTAAGCCCAAGTAGCTATAGCCACCTGATATTCGATAAAAATGCCAAAAATACTCATTGGAGAAGAGACAGCCTCTTCAGCAAATGGTGTTTTGAAAACTGGATAAATATCTGCAGAAGGATGAAAATAGATTCTTCTCTCTCGCCATGCACAAGAATTAAGTCCAAATGGATTAAAGACCTTAACATCAGACCGGAAACTTTGAAACTGCTAGAGGAAAAAGTAGGGGAAACCCTTCAACATATTGGTCTTGGCAAAGACTTTCTGAATACAACCCCAATTGCTCAGGCAATAAAACCACAGATTAACCACTGGGACCTAATGAAATTACAAAGATTTTGCACCGCAAAGGACACAGTGAAAAAAGCAAAGAGGCAACCTACAGAATGGGAAAAAATCTTCGCCAGCTATATATCTGATAGAGGATTAATATCTAGGATATACAAAGAACTCAAAAAGTTAACTAATAAGGAATCAAACAAGCCAATCAAAAAATGGGCTAAGGAGCTAAATAGAGAGTTCTCAAAGGAAGAAATACGAATGGCATATAAGCACCTAAAAAAATGTTCTACGTCACTAGTCATCAGGGAAATGCAGATTAAAACTACATTGAGATTCCATCTCACTCCTGTCAGATTGGCCACCATCATGAAAACAAATGATCATAAATGTTGGCGGGGATGTGGAAAAAAAGGAACCCTTCTGCACTGCTGGTGGGAAAGCAATCTGGTCCAGCCATTGTGGAAAACAGTGTGGAGGTTCCTAAAGCAGCTAGAGATTGATCTACCATATGACCCAGCTATAGCACTCCTAGGCATATATCCAAAGGACTCATCTCATTTCCTTAGAAGTACATGCTCAACCATGTTTATTCCTGCTCAATTTATAATAGCTGGGAAATGGAACCAGCCTAGATGTCCCTCAACAGATGAGTGGATAATGAAGATGTGGTACATTTATACAATGGAGTTCTACTCAGCGGTAAAGAAAAATGAAGTTATGAAATTTGCAGAAAAATGGATGGACCTGGAAAGTATTATACTAAGTCAGGTAACCCAGGCCCAGAAAGCCAAGCGCCACATGTTCTCCCTCATATGGGGATCCTAGCTACAGATGACTGGGCTTCTGTGTGAGAATGAAAATACTTAGTAGCAGAGGCCAGTAAGTTGAAAAGGAGACATAAAGGGTGGAGAAAGGAAGGGAGGAGGATACTTAATAGGTTGATATTGTATATATGTAATTACAATGATTGTAATGGGGAGGTAATATGATTGAGAATGGAATTTCAAACGGGAAAGTGTGGGGGTGGGGAGGGAGGGAATTACCATGGGATATATTTTATAATCATGGAAAATGTTAATAAAAATTAAAAAAAAAAGTTTACCAATATTAACCTAAACTCAATTATTTTAAACATGTGAATTACAATTTTGATCAAAATTTCAAAGTTGGGTAGCAAAACTATATGTTAAAACGTGAAAGGCAAGCTACCCTTAATTCACACAGTTAGTTAAAAGTGGTAAAGTTGAAATTGATGGATACTCTATAAGCAGACATGTTTGAAGAGTAGCCCACACTCGGTCTAATTTTTTTTTTTTTTCGGTTTTTCGAGGTAGGGTCTCACTCTAGCCCAGGCTGACCTGGAATTCACTATGGAGTCTCCTGAGTGTTGGGATTAGAGGTGTGTGCTACCACGCCCTGCCAAACAAATATTCTCTTTTTTTCTTTTTATAAATTTTTATTTTTATTTTTTTTTCTTTTCACAATTTTTATTAACATTTTCCATGATTATAAAAAAAAATCCCATGGTAATACACTTCCTCCCCCCCCCCCACACTTTCCCCTTTGAAATTTCATTCTCCATCATATTACCTCCCTATCTCAATCATTGTACTTACATATATACAATACCAACCTATTAAGTACCCTCCTTTATATCTGCTTTTTAACTTACTGTCCTCTGCTACTAAGTATTTTCCTTCTCACGCAGAAGCCCAATCATCTGTAGCTAGGATCCACATATGAGGGAGAACATGTGGTGCTTGGCTTTCTGGGCCTGGGTTACCTCACTTAGTATAATCCTTTCCAGATCCATCCATTTTTCTGCAAATTTCATAACTTCATTTTTCTTTACCGCTGAGTAGAACTCCATTGTATAAATGTGCCACATCTTCATTATCCACTCATCAGTTGAGGGACATCTAGGCTGGTTCCATTTCCCAGCTATTATATAAACATGGTTGAGCACTTACTTCTAAGGAAATGAGATGAGTCCTTAGGATATATGCCTAGGAGTGCTATAGCTGGGTCATATGGTAGATCAATCTTTAGCTGTTTTAGGAACCACCACACTGATTTCCACAATGGCTGGACCAGATTGCATTCCCACCAGCAGTGTAGAAGGGTTCCTCTTTTTCCACATCCCCGCCAACATTTATGATCATTTGTTTTCATGATGGTAGCCAATCTGACAGGAGTGAGATGGAATCTCAATGTAGTTTTAATCTGCATTTCCCTGATGACTAGTGATGTAGAACACTTTGTTAGATGCTTGTATGCCATTCGTATTTCTTCCTTTGAGAATGCTCTATTTAGCACCATAGCCCATTTTTTGATTGGCTTGTTTACTTCCTTATTATTTAACTTTTTGAGTTCTTTGTATATCCTAGATATTAACTCTCTATCAGATATATAGCTGGCGAAGATTTTTTTCCCATTCTGTAGGTTGCCTCTTTGCTTTTTTCACTGTGTCCTTTGCAGTGCAAAATCTTTGTAATTTCATGAGGTCCCAGTGATTAATCTGTGGTTTTATTGCCTGAGCAATTGGGGTTGTATTCAGAAAGTCTTTTCCAAGACCAATAAGTTTAAGGGTTTTCCCTACTTTTTCCTCTAGCAGTTTCAGAGTTTCAGGTCTGATGTTAAGATCTTTAATCCATTTGGACTTAATCCTTGTGCATGGAAAGAGAGAAGAATCTATGTTCATCCTTCTACAGATATATATCCAGTTTTCCCAACACCATTTGCTGAAGAGGCTGTCTTTTCTCCAATGAGTATTTTTGGCATTTTCATTGAATATCAGGTGGCTATAGCTACCTAGACTTCCATCTGGGTCCTCTATTCTGTTCTACTGATCTACATGTCTGTTTTTGTTACTATGGCTCTGTAGTATAGGTTAAAATCAGGTATGGTGATACCACCAGGCTTATTTTTGTTGCTCAGTATTATTTTAGATATTCGAGGATTTTTTGTGATTCCGAATGAATTTTTGGATTATTTTTTCTATTTCTTTGAAGAATGCCTTTGGAATTTTGACAGGCATTTAATTAAATGTTTAGATTGCTTTTGGTAAGACTGCCATTTTCACAATATTGATTCTTCCCATCCAGGAACAAGGGATGTTTCTCCACTTTCTTCTACAATTTCTCGCTTGAGTGTTTTAAAGTTCTCATTGTAGAAATCCTTTACTTCCTTGGTTATGTTTAATCCAAGGTATTTTATTTTTTTGGATGCAATTGTGAATGGGAGTGATTCTCTGATTTCATCCTCTGTGTGTTCAAACAAATGTTCTTTAACACAGTATTGAACTTAAAGTTCCAAGGAAAGAAGTTGTTATTATTATCATTAATAATATTATTATCATTTAGTTGTTACTACCTAAATACTTGTATGGAACAAAATTACCAAAATCTATTATGTTCAATGAGAAAAGCCAAAAAATATATTTATTTTGTAATTTGTTAGAAATGTTAAAATAATTGTGATAATTCAGGTTGAGGAAAAAATCCTGTCAGTTAATATCATTACTGTATAACATCTACTTCATTTCACAACCATCTCATCTTCTAAGAACCGTCTGCACTTCATAATCCCCACTGCTGATAAGTACCTGTTTAAGTATTTCTCAACTACATGAAAGCTGTTCCCTCTCTGGTACATTTGATGATGTTTGGAGATATTTTTGGCTATTACAACTGTGTTTGTGCTATTAGTATCACATGCGTACAGGGCAGCTCCGAAATATCAGTATTTTCAATGATGGGAAATTCTATTCTAGAATAATCTACAAACATTAATTAGTAATGAACAGTGATATGGCGTTCTCTATTTGGAAGAAAATAGTGAAAACTATGCTATACAGGATTAGAGGAGAAAGAAATGAGAGGTTGCCATGGAAAGGAATCAAAAGAGGAAGAAAAACCAAGTAATGAGACATTCTAAAAGAAGAAGGAAGAAAGAAAACTAAAGAAAGATGTGGTTCTAAGGAGGACTTGGCCAGCCAGGTGGACTGCCATGGGGCAGCAATATTGGGTGAGAGCTAAGGAAAGGAAATGCTTTCATATTAAGTCATGTCATGTGTGGTCTCTGATATAGATGGTTTAAGTGAACTGAAGAAAGTTAGAAGAAACTGTATAGCTTTCAAGGAATAGACATATGTTATTTTTATATGCATTTTAATTACTTGCTTTTTGTCCAAGACAGGAATAAAATGGATAATGTTGTTGTGATGATAAATGACCAACTATCAGGTTCCACAGTACAATGCTAAAATTTTTCTGAACTAATGAGACTTCCCTTAGTAATTTGGAAATTTTATACAGTAAGCAATCATAGCATTTAAATAGGCTTGTGTCATGTAAAATATTTGTGTTGTCTTTCCATTGTTATGATGAAATACCTGAGAAAATCAACTTAAACAAAGATTTATTTTGGGTCACAGTTTCTTTCAAAAATTTTGGTTCATTGGCCCTATTGTTCCTTGGCTGGGAAGCACAACATCACAGTAGGGAACATGTGCAAAGAGAGAAACAAGAATAAGACAAGGACAAAATATAACCCTCAAGGGTATATCTCCAAGTACCCACTCTCTTGAAATACTCCTTACCTCCTAGTTGTTCCAGCAAATGAACCGATCAATGGATTTGAACATTGATGAAATGAGTGCCTTAATGAACCACTTAAAGGCCACACCTGTGATATTGCTGCATTAGGAATCAAACTTTCAACATGGAACCATTGGATGGACATTCCAGATCCAAAGAACCATAATGCTTAAGGGATAAATTATATAAATGAATTAAGTCAATTTCAGAGGGACTACAGATGAATAAAATAATACATGTAAAATAGTATGAAAGTAGAAGCAAAACTGTATAGGGGTACAAAGAGGATTCATAGCCCCTACAACTTCCCCATACTAGGAGTTCAGAAACCTAGTGGGGAATGGAGATTAGTACAGGACCTTCGTCTTATTAATGAAGCTGTAGTCCCCATTCGTGGAGTTCCCTCAATTCCCTATACTTTGATAATGCAAATTCCTGAAGAAACTAAATGATTTGCAGTTCTAGACTTAAAAGACACTTTCTTTTGCATTCCATTGCACCCTCATTCTCAATATATTTTTTCCTTTAAATAATCCCTCAGACACAGCTACTCAGCTAACTTGGACATTGATGTTTTCCTGGGATTTAGATATAGCTCCCATCAATTTGGACAGACATTAGCCAACAACCTGTCTGAATTCTCCCATATTCAAGTTAAGGCCCTCCAATATGTAGATGATATTCTTCTCTGCACCTCCATAGCAGAGGTTTCATAAGAAGGCAAAAAAGCACTTCTAAATTTTCTGGCACACAGAAGTTATAAGGTTTCAAAATCCAATGCTCACTTGGGTGGGAATACTAAAATCTTCAGGCTTGATGTTATCACTGTGGACTATGGCATTGAGTAAAGAAAGAATAAAACCCATTTTTCCTATCCACTCCCTAAGACCCTCAAACAACATAGGGGATTCTTAGCCAGTATTCTGCCACCTATAGATGTCTGGATTATGGGAGACAGCTCCCTTCCTATGTAAGTTAATGAAAAATATTCAGGCATCAGGGATACATCTCCAGACCTGGGAACCAGAAAATCAACATTCTTTTTGACAATTAAAGCAAGCTCTGCTAGAAGCTCCATCCCTGAGCCTCCAAATTGAAAAAAAAAATAAACTATTTAATCTGTACATGTCATAAAGAAAAGGGATAGTCTCATGGGACCTGGCTCAGGCCAAAGGACCTGGCCAGCAACCTATTAGATATTTAAGTTAAGAATTAGATCTAGTGGCCGAAGTTTGGCAAGCCTGCCTCTGGGCAGTGGCTGAAATAGCCCTTTAAATTCTGGAAGCTACAAAATTGACTTTTGGGAATGGCCTGACTGTATATACTCCTCATGATAGGTCAGCTTTGCTTTTCTCTAAGGCACATGTATTGTTAACTAATAATCACTTCTTGAGCTATCAAGCAGCTCATCTGATTGGGGTGGAGGAGATCTGCTATCTAGATTAGAACTTACTTCTCACTAAACCCAGTTACCTTCCTACCAGAAGGAGATAGCACATAAGTATGAAAGAAAATAATTTGTCATAATTATGTGGCCTGAGAAGATTTCAAAGAGACCCCTCTACAAAAACCCAGACTGGACTCTTTCTATAGATGGAAGTTCCTTTATGGAATAGGGGCTCCGCATGCAAGTCCGGCTATGCAGTAGTAACTCTCAATGAGATGCATGAGAGTGTACCCCTTCCCTCAGGCAGTAGTACTCAGGTAGCAGAACTGGCCGCTCGTACCAGGGCACTAGAACTAAGCAAAGATCAGAGAGCTAATATTTACACTAATTCTAAATATGCCTTCATGATACTTCATATTCATGTCACTATTTAGAATATCTGACAGTCTCTTGATCTCCTGTTAAATACCATAAGATTGGCCAAATTTTACTGCAGTCTTTCTTCCTTCTGAAGTTGCAGTAATGCACTGTAAGAGACATTTAAAAGGGGTTACATGAAACCTCAGAGAGGAACAGGTTTGCAGTCCAGGCTTACAGGCCCACTGCTAAGAAGCCCCTTCTCACATAATTAATAGAGGCACCCATAGTTTGGGAAGGTTCTATAGAAGAAATTCATCCACAGTTTTCCCAAGAAGAAAAGAAATGTGTTCTGACATGTGACAACACCTTCCAACCCACAGGGTGGCTCCAGAGAGAATAAGGAAAACTACTCTTACTTGAGGCTAACCAGTAGAAAATTATTAAAACTTTCCATCAGGCCTTCACCTGGGCACAGAATCCATTCATAAGATGGCACAAATGCTATTTTCATGGGGGAAGAAAACTGTTAAAGACCATTAAACAGCTTACCAGAACCTCCGAGATATGCCAGCAGTAAAACCTCCTGAATGATAGTAGGCCTGCAACACACTGAAAGGTTCCCAGGGGAAGACTGGCAAATAGATTTCACCCATATGGCAGGGGCATCCAGTATGTGTAGATACCTTTACTAACTGAGTAAAAGCTTCCCCCTGCAGGACAGAAAAGGCATCAGATATTGTAAAGTTATTAGTGACTGAGATCATTCCCAGGTTCAGACTCCCCAGTAGTCTACAGAGTGACAATGGCCAAACCTTCAAGGCGAATGTTACTCAGGGAGTCTAGGAGGTTCAGAAAATACAATATCACCTACACTGTGCCTAGAGACCACGGTCTTTTGGGAAGGAAGATAAAACCAATGTGATCCTTATAAGACATTTAAGAAAACCCTTTCAAGAAACCCACTTCCCAAGGATGATGACTTTTCTACCCACAGCTCTATTACAGATCAGAACTACCCCTCAAGCACCAGGCTTAAGCCCATATGAAATGCTATATGTGTGACCATTTGTTACTAATGATTTGCTTCTAGATAAGGAAACTCTTACTCAGATGCAATATAGCAGGTCTGGGGCCTGATTTTAACAAACACTGTAGTACCTATGTGAGACCTGCAACCAAGATACTGGCTCACCATTGTTCCATCCTGGACATCAGGTGTTGATCAGATCTCTTCCCACCCCAGAACCCACCTGGAAGGGACCATAAATCACGTGTCTAATCACTCCAACAGCTATTAAGGTGCTTGAAATTGATTCCTAGACTCATAGCTCTCAAGTCAAATCTCGGACACCAGAAACTGAAGGAGTAGCAGCTAGACATGGATACTCCTGTGAGTCCATCATTGAGTTAAAATTCCTCTTCAAAGAAGAAATAAAAGAGGGCTGAAGATATGGCTTAGTGGTTAAGGCACTTGCTAGTGAAGCCTAATGACGAAGGTTTGATCCCCCAGTACCCAAATAAATCAGATGCACAAGATGGTGCATATGTCTGGAGTTTGCTTGCGGTGGCCATAGGCCCTGGCACACCCATTCTCTATCTATCGACCTCTTTTTCTATCTGTCTCAAATAAATAAAAATAAAATATTTTAAAATAGAAAAAAATGTTAAGTCTGTTTTCTCTCCCTTCATAAAGTATTTCTTATTTTCTGTCCTTAATACTGTCTAGCTTTTCATTCCTATCTGCCTATACTCAAGATGAAAATTCATTTCCTGTATGGGCTTAAGAATGTGTGAGATAATAATCACAAGAACTGTTGAGTCTCTGTGCCTCTACACACTTCCAGTACTTCTGGACTCCTATAATGGTTGTTTTCTCTTCAAGGAGATGACTAGAATTAATTACAATAAATAATACATTCATTAGGCCAAAGCTAGCTCCTCCAACTTAAATCAAGGTATTGGATGGGATGTTTCTAAATGACCTATTAATTCCACCAGGAATGGAAAAGGACATTGAGCTTTTTAAGAGGGGTAATGACAAAGCCCTACATAAGTATGTTGGCCCCCTCTCTAGTGGTTCTTGTCCCACAATATGAGAAAACAACCATAGATATCAAGATGGCTATTTTTAAATCTGTGAATGTATATGTAATATGTGAATGACTCCAACCAAAGGTCACTTAAGCCAGAAGGTTCCCTTATGGTGGAAACAAAGGCATCATACACATTCAAAATATCTCAGTGACATTTGATATCTAGAATGAGTCCCAACTGATTTTGGAAAAAGTGTTTTTGTCCTTCATCCATCAGAATGGTTTGTTACAGAATGGATCCTGAAGCCACGCATATATTGGTCAGTCTTTAATGACACCCAATGGCTCTGTAGCACTACCTTTAGCCCTGGATTGGAAGTTATACCCCAGGATTCCCTTGGGTGCAGGGACAACAAATAAAACTCCCCAAATCAACTTGCCAATTTATCTGTTACAATACTGATGGATCTGAAGTGTTTTTCACTGGTGTGATTATTTAACTTCCATTTTTATTCGATCTATAGGTCTAGAAAATGTGACTTGGCATATAGAAATGCTCATTAAATATCAAAAGGCTCTAAGTGGCCCAGCTCAGGGAAGCTCCCTTCTAAACTCTGAAGTTCAAATGAAGAGAAAGGCAACTGTAAAAATAATATGATTTTAGACATTCTCAAGTAGGTCGGTGTGGCACATGTGCTAGTTTCAAAGCTGAATGTTTTCTTTATATTCCTGATAACTCTGCTAATGTCTGACTTGCCTTATAAAATCTACAAAAACAAGTTCAGACAAAATGTCAGATACCACTGTGGCATTTGGTGAGAAATTTTGGAAATGGATTTTGGCATCTTAATGGTGGAAGGGAATCATGTCTGCTTTTAAATAATATTTATTTGTTTCTTTATCTATTTGGAAGAGAAAGGGAAAGAGGCAGAGAGAAAGAGAGAGAGAAAGGAGAGATAATGGGTGCACCAGGGCCTCCAGCCACAGCAAACTCCAGACACATGTACTACCTTGTGTATCTGGTTTTACGTTGATACTGGAGTATTTAACCTGGATCTTTTGGCTTTGCAGGCCCGGTGACTTAAACACTTAGTCATCTCTCCAGTTCCAGGATTTATATGTATTATAATCCTAATAATAATTCTGAAGCTGGGTGTGGTGGCACACACCTTTAATCTCTGCACTCTGGAGGCAGAAGTAGGAGGATTGCCATGAGTTCAAGGCCACCCTGAGAATACAGGGTGAATTCCTGGTCAGCATGGGCTAGAGTGAGACTCTACTCTGAAAATCAAAACACACACAAAAAAGTAATACTTATAATTTTTGGACCTTGTCTACTCAGCTGTGGTATTAACTTTGTGTCCTCTCATTTACAGTCAATCCACACTCAGATGGTCCTGAATAAATACAACTCCATATATCAGGCTCCCTTCAATCACTCTCCGAGGCTTGAAATGATATTTGAATGGGAACCGTAAGGATCTCTCTGAGTGCTAATTTACTCCATTCTCATTTCTCCCTGATTCCCCTCATTTTTATTCTTTCTGCACCTATGCCTTTATTGAGGAATCAAATGCTTTCTTCCTGCACCATACAAGTAAGGCAACTAATATACTTTTGGGGTACATAGAATAGGCAAACTGCAAGTGTACCCCAACTGCCACACATGACAACTTGACTCAACAAAAACAAAACCAGTCTGGTCCCCAACCCAACTCCCAAACAGCAGTTAGGGCTACCTCTTCATAGGGGAGAATTGACAGGAGATAAAAATTGGCTAGGCAGTTTAGGGTATCAGGACCCCCAAAGAGAACAGGCTTTTCTCTTGATTAAAGTAGAAAATGGGGCTGGAGAGATCACTTAGAAGTTAAGGCACTTGTCTGCAGAGCCTAATGATCCAAGTTTGACTCCCCAGTACCCATTTAAAGCCAGATGCACAGGGTGGCACATGCATGTGGAATTCTTTTGCTCAGGCTGGAGGCACTGGCTTGCTCATTCTCTCTGTCTCTCTCTTTCTTCTATTTCTCTCTGCTTGCAAATAAACAAATATTTTTTTAAGTGGAAAATGTCATTAAGCCTGCTAGGAGAACCTGAATTATTTCCCTTCTCTTTCTTCCCTGGAAAGTTATACCCTCCAGGGAAATGTTCTAGGTTAAGTTTACCCCCTGCCTAAATGACAGAGACCCTTATCCCTCCCTAAGATTTCTGGAAACACTGTCCCATTTTATAAAACCTGGTCTTTCTCCCCTTGGGAACTGTGAAATCTGGACGTTGTCATGTAGAGACCTGTGAACTATATCTTCCACATGAATAGATCCATTTCACTTCCCATAAAAATCCTAACCAAAGTCATCTAAAGAGTTCTCCTCGTCACTGGAGATTACCTCCTATCCATACAGACAAGAGTTTTACCCTTTCTTCTTAAATCTATGTTTCACTTTCCTGTAGTCTGTGAATCTCATTCATCGGATTCATAAGAGAAGGACCTCAGAAGGCCACTGACACAGTGAACGTTGTGTGTGGCCCCGTGAGTAGCCATACCTTAACTCCTGAGTCACAGTCCACCTAAGAGTTGAAGTAAGGTTCCATTGTTCTTTAGGACACTCCAAAAGTCATGCATCACTAGCACTGTTTAACTTTAGGTTGGAGAATTTAGCTGAGTAATCACTAACACTTAGTACAATCTATTCACTATCATTAAAGTTTCTAACATTTTATCTTGGGGGATAGAATTGAAGCCTATTCAATACTATGTGCATATTAGTTTCTGTAAATTGATTCATTTTCCCTATATCACAGTTCCCCATCTTCCCAAATAGGTCTATATGAAGAGATGGGGTGAGGACAAAGTATTATTTCTAATTACAAGAAAATAAAATATCATCCATCTGATGTGAGGCTTGTAGCACATTCTATAAAGACAGTGAAGGAAGCCAGGCATGTGGCCCTGTGGCACACACCTTAAATCCCAGCAATTGGGAGGCAGACATAGGAGAATCACTGTGAGTTCAAGACCACCCTGAGAGTTCATAGCGAATTGCAGGTCAGCCTGGGCTAGACTCTACCTGGGGGGGGGGGGAGACAATGAAGGAAATGATATTTTATTATTCTTGCTCAAAACAAAAGATCCAACATAGAAAATATTCACATAAACAATTCTAACACCAATTAATTATCACTTGGCTGATTGCTTCCACCATGCTGCTCTCCCTCACTGGATATGCATATGCACAGCCAAGTCTGCCCATCCTTGTACTTTAACACATTTCTGTCTCTCTAAGCCCTCCCCATCTGCCACCTTGTCCAACACTTCAAAAGGCCTCTGCAAGATCTTGGCATTTAACTTGTGAAAAGTCACCAGGCCTAACTGTATCAATGGCCTTATTGAATGTTCATACAAAGAAATAATAGCTAGGTGCATAAAACCCTATTGCTTTTATAAATACTGTGATAACACTCATTACATTGGTACGGAGCAAGGGAAAGGCCTTCAGACTTAATCCATTTTAATCTCAGGTATTTCCTAATATAAAAGACTGTGGGTCTTTTCACATTCTTTGGAAGGATTAGTGAAGGCCAACATGAATAACAAATTCACATTTCTGAAGTTCTGGAAGAGCCAAAAGCAATACAAAAGGAAGGCAGACAGATCAGATTTCTGAACAGAATTATTTTTCTAAGAAGAGTTTAAAAGTAAACATTAGGAACAAATGTTAAACAGCTCCGCATGGTTATTTTTCTTTACCTGGAACATATTTTGCCAAACAGTTAAAATGAAAATTTAGAAAGACACATTTTGAAGTTATACAGACAAAAGCCCACTTATATGTGGCAGGCAAGCTAAGAGATTAAAGGGAAAACAAAACAGTAACTTGTTAACAATTTTGACATTTTTCTAGTAGTTTCATTGCCTCAAATATTGCAAAAAAATGATATTAATTATTTTTAATGGAGAAAGCTTTGATTCTAACCAAATCATTGGATGTTGAAGATTTTTAAAATGTTTTTATTTTTTATTTGATTTCTGAGAGAGACAGGGAGAGGGAGATAGAGTGGGTGCACTGGGCCTTTCAGCCACTGTAAACAATCTCCAGACACGTGTGCCCCTTTGTGCACATGTGCGACGTTGTATGGTTGTGTCACTTTTTGGTCTGGCCATATGTCAGACCTGAAGCACCTTAAGTGCTAAGCCATTTCTCCAGCCCCCAAGATATTTTTAAATAATTGAATTTTGCCTCTCACATTTCCTATGACCTGGTATCACAGAGTCAGAAGTCCATGGCAATTCAGGTCTAGTTTTCGGATGACTTATTGACTGATCTTTTAATATATCATTCTCCCTATCTTTGAGCAGATTATATTTTCTTTTTGGGCAGTATCAATTTGCTTCTCTGTTATAACCACATTCCAATTTGTTTTGTCTTTAATCAAAATAGCAAGACCAAGTTGATTATTCAGGCTTTACTTGTGTTAATGTCCCACCCAGACACTGAGAAATGCTATGAGGTTTACCCATTGTTAGCAATTCTCATGTAACTAACAGAATTAATGACCCCTCTAAGAGATGGTTCACTCTTAGTCCTAAACATAAAGTTTAGCCTAAATCCAGATTTCTCAGCCTCAACATTACTGAATTTAGAGTTGGATGATACTTTGTGTTGAGTATCAACCTTACCTCACGCCTGAGGTGTGACATCTTAAAAGGACTGTCTACATTGCCAGAAGCCTCCTGGAGGGCAAAACTTGCCCAGGTTAAGATCCACTGATGGCTATATAAAATTTGACACAAAATGAGAGCAAATTGAAATGAAAGGTGATATAAAAAGGATCTCACTTGCACCTGTGATTATGACCTACCATTGGATCTAAACCCATTAAATGCTTTGGTGAAGAAAGGACAGCTGTTTTAATCAGTTATATGTCTCTCATCAATCCCGGAACACTTTGACCTTAGAGCATATTTTGATAAGACTGCTTAGAGAATATTTTGATATGATCTGACTGCTTGGAATTATAATATTATCCTTCAGCAAGTTTCAAAATGAGTCAATTGGTCTATCTATTCCTAATCTCAAATTTTCTCCCTTCTCATCTCCTTTCCATAATCATGACTCTAGGGAAGAGGAGGTAATAAAGGAATGTTTTGTGTCCCCATCTATGACTTTGTCCTACTGGCTCCACTCAGTGAAGCTCTCTCAGGGCTCCAGAACCTGCCAAGCAAACCTTCAAATATTGACTTCCCTCCGCCTCACCTCATCGGCTCAGCATTTTCACTGAAACTGGTTGATCTTTAAATACTGTTGATAGTGGTGAAAGGAAAGAAAAAAAAAAGATGATAATCCCTTTTAAATCAAGAAGAATTATGAACCAGACATTGCAGTGCATACCTATAATCCCAACACTCAGGAAGCTAAGGCAGATAAACTACATAAAAAGCGTCAGGACACTTAGGGCTGCATACCAAGACCCTGTCTCAAAATCAAGAAATGAAAAATAGAAGAGCTATGATTTTATTTTATTCATGGCCTGTGTTGCTTCTCTAAATATGCCAAGGATTACCACACCATAGAAATTTAATATAAATGTTTGATAGATGTGGTATGTGTGTAATTTCTTCTCTGACATTTCATAGATTGGGATATAATCTACATACAATAAAACACACAGATCTGATGTTGACAGATTTAAGAAACTTTACATATGCATGCATTTGTGCAACTGTCTCCCAGATGACGATATCAAACATTTCCATTGCTTCAGAAGGCCTCCCTTACTCCCCTACCCCCAAACAGGTTAATAACTCCTCCAACTCCCCAGGCAAGCAAAATGTTGATTTCTACCAAAGAGGATAATCTCTGCCTGTTTCTTAGGCTACAATTAAATTGTGCAACATGTACCCTTTGTGATTATGGTGCTGCTAGAATTCATTTGCATTGCTGGTGTCATTGGCTCTTTTGTGTATGTTAGAATGGGACATTCCTTCATACACATACATCACAGACTGTTGATGATGGATATGTGTGTATGGACTATTATAAATAAAACTACATGCATCATGATGTACACATCATCATATGGATATATGACATGGTCACCTGAGTATACAAATAAGAGTAAAATTTCAATATAAAATCTGGAAAATTTCAATCAATAAATTGATCTTTTATTTGGGTATAAATGCTTGAAGGGCATAGTGATATTTCTCTATTTGGCATGAAGGAACAATAAAGAGATGCACGTATTATCATTATGTTGAACTTGGAAATTGTCCTGAAGCTGTGAGACTTTCAGAGTGAAACCAGCAGTATCAGTATTTATGTTAGAACCATTTAAAACGGACTTTGCTAAGAAAAATGTATCTTCTGTGGCCACTCAAACCAATTGCAACTGAGAAGATAGGAGCTGGATCCACATCTTAAGTTCAGAATTAAATGCTTTTTTGACCTTGGCTAACTTGTTTCAACCCTTGTCCTTCAAGACATTGGTCTGAATCTTCTCCCCTGAAATTTTACAGGGTCTATATAAATGGCAAGTCATAAATCATAAGCCTCCAAACCAATAAAACTGTCCAGGAAGGATTGAGAGCAGGAGTACAGACTCCAAGGTGGAGATGTATGCTCTCAAGAGCCTGGCTATACCTGTGTCTAAAGTGCTACCAAATTAATTTATGAGGTTCTCTCTCCCCTTTCATTTTTCTATTCAAGTTCTGAATATGTTCTGACTTAAAATAAGTCTCCACTAGCCACATGTGCTCTATGTTATTTCATGGAAAAGAAGTGAGCTGCAAATTACATCAGTGGTTGCAACACATTTGGCAATAGCTTTCGTCTTCATGCTTCAGTCACTGGACTTGCTGTGTGATGAGAATCCCAGAAGCCCAGTGCGACAGTCCCTGAAATTTTCACTGAATCAAATGCCATGAAATTGTTTCATATTGCTGACTCTCAACATTGGGTGGACCTCATGAAAGCCAATGGTCTTAAGTTCAAGTGGGAGAGTAACATCTTTTAGATTTTGTACCAAATTTAAAAGTTTGAAAATGAGACATGACAATAACCATAGATTAGAAGTGCCTTTTGTATAAAAGAAACTAACTTGGGGGAGGCATTGAAAACAATGTTCATCACAAAACTGAGAAAGTATAAAGGTGTCACTTGCAGGAAAAACAAGGCATACTGGATCCCTTTACCCAACCTCACATCTCTGTATTAAAATAATAAATTGTATAAGAATGGTCAGTGTAAGTGAATTAATGATGAATTGCTACTTAGGTCATTATTTGTCCTTACTGAGGAAAAACAATCATACCAAGTGAATTCATTGGGAGCCATAGTCTATTACAAAAGTATAGCTTAAGACAAAGACTAAATATATAGCATACCATATGAAAACCAAAATAGTACTTATGTATTTTTACACATAAACACTTGCTTTATAAAACCGTTATTATTTTAATGCTAAATTCAACTTCTGAAACAAAATATAAAAAAAACATTGGGATAGATCAAAACCATCTATACAAGCAATGTGACCACATTTTTTGTATTTAAAAAAAATCCACATTGGGCTGGAGAGATGGCTTAGTGATTAAGCACTTGCCTGTGAAGCCAAAGGACCCTGGTTCAAGGCTTGATTCCCCAGGACCCACGTAAGCCAGATGCACAAGGAGCGCACGCATCTGGAATTCATCTGCAGTGGCTGGAAGCCCTGGTGCACCTATTCTCTCTCTCTCTCTCTCTCTCTCTCTCTCTCTCTCTCTCTCTCTCTCTCTCTCTCCCTCTTTCTCTGTCTGCTGCTCTCAAATAAATAAAAATAAACCAAAAATATTTTTTTTGAATCCACATCTACACTACGGTATGGCCCAGTAATCAAAACCATGGCCAGTTTATGCTGTCCCCAGAAAAAAGGAAAAACGATGTTTACGTAGAAAACTATGTAAGTGTTTATAACTGTTTTATTTGTACTAGTTAACGAGCAAAAACAATCTCACTGTCCATCAACTACAGGACAGATAAACAATTTAGCACCTTGATACTATGGGATATCTCTCTGAGATAGAAAGGAATGAACTCTTGCCATGTACAAGAATATGAATGGATCTCCATGGGATTATGCTAACTATTAAAATAGCTCATCTGGAAAGGTCATGTACTATATGACCTCATTTATATGAAGTGTCCATTTGCACTGATATAACACAACAATTTACATTAGGTAATTTATAAAAAAAGAATAGAAATTATTTCTTCACAGTTCTGGAGGCCAGGCAGCCCACGATCAAGGTACTAGCAGGTTTGGTAGTCTGGAGAAGGCCCTTGTCTCTATTTCCAAATGCTTTCTTGAACATAGTATCCTTAAAAGGAAGAAAATGGAAGAACCAAGGGGGATTAATACTGTTGCAACATGGTGGAAGAGCAGATGACCATGACCTCACTTTCTCAAGTCCTTCTATAAGAAATATAACCCCATACATGAGACCATCCTTGGGACTTAATTACCTACTAAAAACATCATCTATTTAATACTATTTAGTTTGCAATCGAATTTCAGTACAGGAGCTTTAAAGGACCCATTTAGACTTGGCAAAATGTGAACAAAATAACAAAATTAAAGATTAATTTAAAATAACAAAAATAAGGATTAATTAGAAATAACAAAATTTAAGGTTGTCGTCAAGGATTTGAGACTGTATGCATGTGGGCTTGCTACGTTTATAAAGAGATAGCATTAAGGAGCCTTGTGGTGATAGGACAGTTCTAGGTCTTGATTTTAGTGGTGGTCACATAATCACACATGTGACAAACATGGAATATAATTATACTCATACATTTTCACAACTGAAATTTCCTAGCTTTGGCATAATATGACTATATCATATGTAAACTTTGCAATACAATAAATTTGGTTTACTAGAGTACCTGAAATCTCTATAATATTTTCAAAACTGCCTATATCTCCATAATTATTTCAAAGCAAAATATTATTCTATATCTCCATCTGTATCTGATCTCTCTCTCCCCCCTCTCTCTCACACAGAGAAAAGCTTCTTCCTATTTTGGAGTTATTACCTCCTGAAAAAAATGCTTCATAAGGTAAATTTTCATAAGTAAAAATACAATTATTAATAACAGATGACAATATTTTATGTATTTCTGGCATCCATAATTGATTCTAGGGAGCTGGAGAGATAGCTTAGCATTTAAGGTGCTTGCCTGCAAATACTAAAGACCCAAGTTCAATTCCCCAGAACCCACATAAGCCAGATACACAAGGTGGTACATGTGTCTGGAGTTTGTTTGCAGTGTCTGGAGGCCCTGGCACACCCATATTCATTCTCTGTCACACACAAACATAAATAAACAATTAAAAATTTAAGAAATTCTTTTTAAAAATTGACCAAGTCATATTTACATGGCATGTCAGCATTTAATACAAGTTGTTGAACACAGCACAATAAGGAAATGACAATACCGTGGGTATCTTCTGCAATATGTTTCACTTTATACTAGCAGTTATGAATCCTATATGGAATACACTTGTGATTATAATGCATGCATTTAGCCTTCTCTCTTTAAGCAGCTGGCCCCAATTATAAGAAATACAATAAAATTATCGAGAGTAAGTATGTAAATGGTGTCAAAGATCCTTATTGCTGCAAACCCAGAGTTCTGTTGGAGGAAGGGTTAGTAAGAGGCACCAACAGCTGTGTAACTGCTCCATTTCATCACTGGCCACACTACCCGTAATATTAACCACCCACATTTTACTCAGAATGTCCTTTTACGTATCATTCCCCAACATCAGGCTTCAATAGTGAGTCACCTTTGTCTAGTGTTCTTTAAAGTGTGGTATGTGAACACAGGGATCTAGTCTGCTGAGTTTGGTGAAGACCTGATCAAAGATAAAGTAAGATTTGAAGCTGCCCCCATTAATAAGTGTCTAGATAAGGCAATAGAGGAACAAAAATATTTTGCTATAGTGAGAGCAAAAAGATCACTTTCAGTGTTTGTGTTCAACACATGTGACCATGTGTGCTGTGATGCATCTAATCACAGTTATCAAGTGTTGCCATGGCATCGGCTGAGCTGAAAGAGCTGCTGTTCTTGTGAGAGAGTAGACAATGTGCACTTCCTTTGCTACACAAATTTTAACTCACCCAGATGGATGACTCTTTTCTTTTGTATAAGATTCAAAAAATCTCTAATAAAGGGCAAAATGTAGGGAAAAGGTGAGGGAGATAGGAAGCTCAGTACAAAGAAGCCACAATAACTTGAGACTAAAAGTTGAAATCTATTGAAGATGAGATGAGAGAGATTCAAGTACAGGTGGAGCCTCAGATCATCCTCTTTCCATTTTTATGCTTTAAGAGGGAGGAAGCAAGAAGCAAAGCACTGGTGTTCCTGCCCAGAGGTTCCCCACATTCATCTTTACCTGGTCCACCTGTCATTTCTCAGGATCTTACTTGTTTTTTGGAGGTAGAGTCTCACTCTAGCCCAGGGTGACCTGGAATTCACTATGTAGTTTCAGGGTGGCCTCAAACTCACAACATTCTTCCTACCTCTGCCACCGGAGTGCTGGGATTAAAGGCGTGCGCCACCACGACCGGCTCTGGAGCTTACTTTTAATCATGCTTCAGCACAGATCTTTGCACATTCATCTAAAAATTTCTAGCTAGTGGTCTGACAAATATAGCTACAGTTGGTGCAAAGGAAGCAATAGTGGAGTGGAACAGAGAAGTAATGCTTTCCATGAGGAGATGCCTTGGATAGGAACACTTGGTAATATAGGGTACTGTGTAGAGACATCTTTGGTTTGGGACTCTCACAATTCAGCAAAAGCAGGAGGAGATGACAGTGGCTTCTAGTAAATGGAAACTTGGTGTAAAAGAAGCAATCCTAACTAGGCTTGATGGCATGCAAGCCTGTAATCCTAATGCTCGGGAGAGTTGGATAAGAAGATCAAGGTCATTCTCTACTATATGATGAGATACAGGTGGCTTAGGATACATGAAACTTTGCCTCATAAAACTAAAATAAAATAAGTAGTCCCTAGCGGTCAGACTATTGACAAAGAAGTAGCCTTATTATATGATCAGGAAGGACAGAGTTGGACAAAATGAAGCATGGGCGATTTCTGAGATATAGAAAGTTCTATATCAAAGTAAAAGCAAAAGAAAAAGTAGAATTATATAGTTGAAACATTAAGGGTGGTAAGTCAGAATAGAGTGCATAAATCTCACTAGCTGTATGAGATGAGACAATTACTTAACACTTTCCACTCACAACTTCTATATGAGCAAGGGCAGGATTCTAACAATAGCAACACAAGACTTTATTGTCTATGAAACACTATTCACCAGTGATGGGTAGACTTTAAGCGTTTCTCCCAGAAGTATTTTCCTCTCTTTTTATGTCTTGGATAATCTCTTTAATGAAAATTATAAAGGCACAGGAAGGAATTTGACAATCTAATGTTCCCACAGCCCAACTTTATTTTTTTTTTGCAAGACACAGGTTTTATTTATTTATTGTTTCTTTTCAGTCAAGGAAGAAAAGGGTAGTAAAGTCTAAAATCTCCCAAATTTAATGCCTCAAGAAAGCTGTTTCTTCTATTCCAAACATCATAGTATATTCTCCATAGTGATTTTTGTTTTGAATCAGGGAAGGAAAGTTCCTCATCTCTACTTTTCTTTCTACTCCAAAAGACTTCACGTCCTTCAGTGATCACAAACTATTAAAGGATCGCTTGAGGTGAACCAAAAAAGTAAGATGATTCAAACAGGAATCTATATACACAAGAAATCAAGGAGGCTTTTGGAAGACTATCTATCCAGTGAGGGTGAATTTCCAACAAAAAATATATGCTTCAATCAGCAGATAGTTTTTGAGAAACTGGAGTTATTCTAAGCATAGTATAAGTTTTGTCACTATATAATTGTCCCCTCACTCTTGAGTCCCCTGAGTCTCTAGAGAAGGAAATACTAATAAATATGTACAAAACACAAAATATTCAAAAGCTCAAAATTTGAGGCTAGGAGGATTGCTAAGTGGTTAAGATTTCTAGCTTGGGAAACTTTCCTGATTCTTGCTTGCCAGCCTGGGTTCCAATTCTCAGTACCCATGTAAAGCCAGACACACAAAGTGGTGCATGCTTCTGGAGTTCATCTGCAGTGGCAAGAGGCTCTGGTTTCTTGCCCATTTGTTCTCTCTCTCTCACACACACAGAAATTAAATATATATAAATATATATATATTTATATATTATAAATTTATATTTTATATATATATATATATGTGCATTTATATATATATATATATATATATATATATATATATATATATATATATATATACGAAACAAAGTTTCTTCTCCAAAAGTCAATAGATTGTGATAGTGGAAGAGCTACAGGTATTAGTGGAGGCATCAGTATGGTGTTTCTACTCACACTCTTGATACAAGATCTTAACTGCATCTGTAGTAAATGCCCTCCCCTCAAGGAAAGACCAGCAACTGAAGAAGTAGTTCCTTTATAGCCATTGAAAACAATGAAATTCCTCCCCACAGAAGCCCAGAGCATTGAGAGGAAATATGGTTGACAGCTCAGTTGTCACAACCCTAAAAATTTTCAATACCATGAGGAAAAACTTGGATAATGGAGATAGAACAGTCATAAAACACTGTGTGACAAATCATTCTTATTTAAATAGGCATGGCCCAGGTTCCATTATAAAGCATGAATAGTTATTAGTCCAAAATGGACCATGGGTCTACCTCTTAGAGTTACTAAAATTTTTGAAACAGTGCATCAACAGTGACATTATGACTACAACATGCAAACCTTTGAGAGGCAGGCCTACCACTGCCCAGGGAAGCATTGACAGTAGGGCAGAATGAGCCATTAAGCTGATAACTTAGGTTACTGCATCCTTACTTCTTCACTTCAATTAAGAAAACATATCAAGAGCTGGGGACATGGCTCAGTAGTTAAAGGCACTTGCCAAGCCTCATGTCTGAGTTCAGTTCTTCAGTACCCACCTAAAGGCAGACACACAAAGTGGCACATGCATTTCCAGTGCCATGAGGCCCTCATGTGCCCATACTCAATAACTTCCTTTCTCTCTCTCAAAATAAAATGTTTTATTTTAAAAAACATATCAGTCTGCTGGAGAGATTGCTTAGTGGTTAAGTGATTGTCTGTGAAGCCTAATGACCCCAGTTCGAGGCTCAGTTCCCCAGGACCCATGTTAGTCAGATGCACAAGGGGGCGCAGGTGTCTGGAGTTCCTTTGCAGTGGCTGGAGGCCTTGGCGCACCCATTCTCTCTCTTTATCTCTATCTGCCTCTTTCTGTCTGTCGCTCTCAAATAAATAAATAAATATTTTTTTTAAAAAAGATGAATGTTTGATTAAACTATTTATTCAAGCGAAGGTAATAATGTATTTATAGGGCTTATAATAAAATAGACAAAATTAAAAAATAAATAAAAAACATATCAATCCAAAATCTTTCTGCGTTGAGTCAGGAAAAATTAAACAGTCTGTTCAACATGCCTTGCAAGGAACTGAAACACAGGCCAAATGGCTCGCTCAACTGACCTTCACAGATCATGGGTTCCCTTGCAATCAGACAGCCCTGAATATTCACAGAAGCCCTGGGTCTCTGTCACATCAAAGATAAATGCAAATATTAAACCTAAGGCATTCACACTGAAATGTTTACATTACATTATTCCTATCTCTAGCTTCTTCTCTTGCTTTTTTTCTCTTTTTGACAGCATATTCATCCGAAATCAAGATTACAAAACTAAACCATTTAAAATAGATGCAATGTTTACCCAACTGATTTTAGAGTTTAAGAATCATTTTTAAAGCCTGTTTTACACTTTGATTTAATAAATATGCATTGAGTGTAAATCCACAAGTCCCAAGTTCCATTCCTTTGTAAGTAGTACAAGTTTATAAGAGGCAAACTCAATTTAACTAAACCACCCAGTTTGTGGTATTCTGTTTTGTCAGTTCTAACAAAAGAATGAACTCCAATTAAACATCTTTGCATTTTTAATAACTCCAGTTCAAACAAAATAATAACTAAACTGAAGAATGTACTCTCATACTTTATGGAGTATATATAAATTGATTCAACCTCTGTGCAGGACAATTTGGGAACAACTATAAAAGTTAAAAACGAACTTTATTTTCACATCCAATATTTTACTTCTAAGTGTTTATCCCACATAAATATTATTGTGTGTGTGAAGTAATATGTGTTTGATATTCATTGAAGTATTACAACAATGTAAACCATATGCATGTCTACTTATAGTATATTAAATGCAAACCTATACAATAGATTTCTATATAATTCTTGTCAAAATGAGTATATCTATATAGGATTATTTCACAAATAATCCATTTTAAAAATACAGTGTAGATGGGCTGGAGAGATGGCTTAGCGGTTAAGCGCTTGCCTGTGAAGCCTAAGGACCCCGGTTCGAGGCTCGGTTCCCCAGGTCCCACGTTAGCCAGATGCACAAGGGGGCGCACGTGTCTGGAGTTCGTTTGCAGAGGCTGGAGGCCCTGGCGCGCCCATTCTCTCTCCCTCTATCTGTCTTTCTCTCTGTGTCTGTCACTCTCAAATAAATAAATAAATAATTTAAAAAAAAAAAAAAAAAAAAAAAATACAGTGTAGAATCAATGGGCTAGTTCAGCAGTTAAAGGTATTTTTTTTATGCAAATCCTGGCAGCCTAGGTTTGATTCCCCACTAGCCACATAAAGCAGCCCATATGTTTGGAGTTTATTTGCAGGAGCAAGAGGTTCTGGACTTGCTTTCTTTCATTTATTCATTCTTCCTTCCTTTTTTGTTTTTTCAAGGTAGGGTCTAGCCCAGGCTGACCTGGAATTCACTATATAGTATGAGGGTGGCCTTCAACTCATAGCAATACTCCTTACCTCTACCTCTGCTGGGATTAAAGGTATGTGTCACCATGCCTGGACTCTCTCTCTCCTTCCTTCCTTCTTTCCTTCCTTCATTCATTCCTTTCCTCCCTCTCTGCTACCTCCCTCCCTCCTTCCATCCTTCCTTGTTTTCTGTCTCTCCCTCTCAAATAAATAAAAAGATAATAATTTTAAAAGTATTATTTATTTGTTATTTATGTATTTTAGAAAGACAGAGAGAAAGAATGGGCACACGAAGACCTCCAACCACTGCAAACGAACTCCAGAAGTATGTGCCACCTTGTGCATCTGGCTTATGTAGGTACTAGGGAATTGAACCAAAGTCCTTAGGCTTCACAGGCAAGCACCTTAGTCACTAAGCTACCTCTCCAGCCCTTAAAAAATATTAAAACTCATTTAAAAATAAAAAAAAAATCCCACAGTGTATAAACATGCTACCATGTGTGGGGGGTAAGGGGGTAAACATGTACATGTATTTCAAAAGAGCCCCTCAGACACAGATGTGAGATATAGAAAACAACTGTGTGTTTGACTCAGGGATTTTGAGCATGGTCTTGGGGAGTTCCTGGGAACCTCACACCTATCATACTCCATGACCTGCTGGCCTCTTTCCAGATGACACTCCAATTTCTCAGTATGGTGGGATCTCTGCCTTAAACCTGTAAAACTGAAGTTCATATAGTCAGACTTCTCTTCTTCTCTTTCCCTTGAGTGAGCTGGTAGCACTGGCCTTCCTTGGCCACTCCCTCCCTTTCTACTAAAGACTGCTTAACATAAGCAGCCCACATACAATAAGCCTACTTTCTGCAACAACTCCTAAATGCATCAAAATATGAGCTACTACAGTCATTCTCTTCTGCATAAAGACCTCTATGGCCGAGTTAAAGCACCAGGGTAAGGGTGTTCTGGGAAATGTAGGAATTATCACTGCCAAACTTGTAGGTACACACTGAACATTCTAGCACTTGGGAGGTTGAAACAGGAGGATTGAAAGTTCAACATCAGACAGCTCTAAATATATATATAAAAAAAAACTTGTTTAAATAAGTATTGAAACCAATTACTAATTTATTCAAGTCATTTATAAAATGCTTCACATGATTTCAAATTCATAAGTATACAAGCATGATATTCAGAAGGCTCTGCTAAATACCACTGTCCTTTCATCCAAACTGTCCTGCTAAATTATTTAATAAGAAATAATTCCTGCTTTTGTTGGAAAACTGACTACTGGGAAAACTGATGTCTTCTATTTTGTAATCCATTTGAAAAAAAAAAAATCTATTCTGCTTTTTTTTTTTTTTTTTTTGAGGAATGATCTTACGTTAACCCAGAGTACCTTGACCTCAATCTGTAGGCTAGGCTGGTCTTAAACTTATGGTGATCCTCCAACTTCAGCTTCCTGAGAATTGGAGTTATAGGTGTAAGCTAGTATTCCATAGAAAAAAAATCCGTTGTAACCAACACTCAATATCCATTTGTTTCTCCAGCTTTCACTCTACAGATAGACTTCAGCACCCGCCCCAAACATGGCTGCAAGAGTACCAATCAACCAGAAAACATAAGTCTTGGGAGGGCAAGTTGGCTTAGCAGTTAAGATGCTTGCTGAAAAAGCCTAAGACCTAGCTAGGTTCAGTTCCCCAGCACCCACATAAACCAGATGCACAAGGTGGCGCATGTGTTTGTAGTGCCTAGAGGCCCTGGTGTGCCTATTCTTTCTTTCTCTCTCTCTCTTTCTCTCTCTCTCTCTCACACACACACAAACTCTTTCTCAAATAAATAAATAAAGCATATAGATAAAATACCAAGCCTAAACAAGAAAGGGAGAGAAACCTAACAAGGAAGCAAACTTCAAAATTACATTTTGAATTCTATGATTTGATGCTTACATTCATTTCAGATGAGAAAATTAACCTGATCATAGAATGTAATAAATCAGCAACCAGTAGGCAAGTAAAAAATATTGAAGAGCACGACAGGTAATTGGATATAAATCAGAAGCTAAGAGAGTACAAACACCCGAGAAGAGGTCAAGATCAATGGTTCAACTGTGGATAACTCATCAGGAGCCATTAAAAAGCCACTGGAGTGCAATGTTTACAGATTCATCCTGAGCACATGCTTAAAAGTTCACTAATTCATATGTGGCTAATCAGAATCCTAGGCAACCAATGTGATTATGCAGACTGTGCATCTTACAGAACACCATTAGGATGACATATACTGCATATTTACATATAGATTGACACAATTTTCCAGCTGAATTTTTCTGACAAAATTTTTACAACAATCCCAAAAGAGGTTATATTTCTGAGTGGTGCATAGATGCTGTACGAGCTAGCAAGAACCTTGCTTCGAGGTCTAATCAGTCCACCGAGGCCAGTTCTTGAAAGTACATGACCTGCATTCTACACACAACATCACTGGACACTGATTCCCCACCCGTCTTGGTCTAGATACTGACAAATGAAGACAAAGAACAGAGGCATTATTGACTCAAAGACAAAAAAAGAAAAAAAAAAACCTGAGGAGGCCCTGTAAGCTCTATCTTCTGGCCTCCTGACTTAGTGTTTGGCAGTCATGTCTTGGAAGGGCAGAACTGACTGTCCGGTACTAGAAGGCAGATAAGATGACCTGAAACTTATTGGGAGATGGGACTCAATTTAAGGCATGCAGCATATGTTCCTGCAGAGGGGAGAAGTAATTCCCTTAGGGGTAAGAACTTCATCATAAAAAAAAAAAAAACAGACTCTGAAGCTCAATGGCCTAGGTTCAAATTCTCTCTTTTCTCTTACTCCCTAGGGCACTTTTATAAATTGCTTAACCTTCTAGTGACCTAGTTCCCTCATCTGTAAAATGGGAATAGTTAAGGTAATTTATACATTATAGGATTATAATACAGGTAATTTAATATACTCAGGTACTTAGAAAATTGACTGCCATATTAAGTTATCAAAATCTGTTATTTTTTATTACCATTAGTTCTATATTCATTAGCAGGAAGTTAAAAAGGTACAGAGTACACTAAGTTTCTCCAATCTAGCTGGAGGCAATTGGCAGAAAGTGAAATGGTGAAATTCCTTTGGGTGGGCTAGCGCAAAAGAGCGGAAGTCATATAAAAGGCAGAATATAATCCCTTCAGGATTCTCCAAATGCTCTGATGGTGATGCAGGTAATGGCAGAAAGAGAGTCTGGTTAACACAATGAGGGAGGCAGCATAAGGAACCACAGCAAGCAATGAGCAGATAAGGAAAATGCCAAGAGAAGAACATTAGACTTCCTGTGGAATGTTTGTCAGACTTTCCTCCTAGATGCCTCTTGGAAAACAGAATCAGAAAGATTCTCATGGTAGGATGCGTTGAGAACCAAAATGTTGGTAATTTTTGAACATTTCTTTAACTTGATAGGGGAAATTCCCTCAGAAAAATTCCAAGGTGCCTCGAGCACTGGTACCACCCAATAGGTCCCCAACAGTTGTACAACATAGATACACGGTGCCAGGAAAATCATAAATTAGACTTTTTGTGGAATAACTCATTTATTAGCTTGCACTGAACTTGTCATTCTATACCATTCCCTGTCATTAAATAATACAAACTCTTGTACTTTTGCATTTAGAGGCTACTGACTCATCACTATGTTCTCAGAAGTAATGTCAACATAAAACTCTCTCAAGAGGTCATAGAAGAAGACATTATCATTAACTTCATTCCCAATAATTGGTCTAGCATAATCTGTTTGTTCCTCTCACAAAATATCCATGACATTGTTGAAACTTGTCATTCAATCCTTTGTCAGTGGTTCTATCTCTGATCTTTGCCCAGCACTGGCTTCATAGTGCCCTGTTTGCTCACCCATCTCCACATGCTGTAACCAAACATTGTGACTGGACTTGCATATGTAATTAGACTTGTGCCTATTTGCCAGGTGGTTTCTCTCTCCTTTGCTAATTAGTCCAGTTTTCCCTGTAAGGCATGCAGGAACTATCGGTTAAGTCAAATAAAAACAATAGACCAGTGATGTCAGTTTTTGAAACTGTTGATGGCTTGCCATTTTATATCATATGGTCATGAGGCTTACTCTGCACTGCTGAGTAAATTATTCAGATACTAATTAACTCAGTCTAGACACATCAAGGCTTGTCCTGGTTTAACTAAAACCTTTAAAGCCATTTAACATGGGGGAAAAAAATCACATTATTCTCCAGGTGTTAAGTTGAATATAATTGTAAGCCTTCCTTTCCTCGTGGCTTTTGAAATCACTGTTTTTCTCACAGCATAAGTGCTCTAAGATGAAGGTCTGAAACAAAAATAATAATGGCACTTGAGTATGTTTTAAGAAGTTAGAATTGGGCTGGAGAGATGGCTTAGCGGTTAAGTGCTTGCCTGTGAAGCCTAAGGACCCTCATTCGAGGCTCGAATCTCCACACCCACGTTAGCCAGTTATGCACAAGGGGGCGCACGCGTCTAGAGTTCATTTGCAGTGGCTGGAGGCCCTGGCAAGCCCATTCTCTCTCTCATTCTCTCTCTCTCTCTCTCTCTCTCTCTCTCTCTCCTTCTCTCTCTCTCTCTCTGCCTCTTTCTTTCTTTCACTCTCAAATAAGTAAAAATTTTAAAAAAAAGAAGTTAGAGTTGGGCTGGGGAGATGGGTCTGTGGTGGCTCTGCAAGTAAGGGTGTTTTATATGAAAACATGAGGACCTGAGTTCAATGTCAAGCATCCATGTAAAAAGTCAGACATGCCTGTCATCCCAGTACTGAGGGTGTCAGAGACAGGCACATTGCTGGGCTCACTAGTCAGCCAGTTTGACTGTAAAACAGCCAGCTCCAGGTTCAGTGGAAGAATGTCTGATGGAAGTAAGGTGGGAAAGTGTTAGAGGAGGATACCAGATATTCTCCTCTGACATCTGCATGTAGCACCCCTGCACATGTGCATACAGTGCACATACACATACACACTCAAGAGGTTACTATCATATTTTTCAATTATGGCTTTGGTCCATTTGCTATGCATTCTAACAGTGTGATAATGATAGATTGGTCAAACATTTTCAACTACCAAGTCCACAGATTGGTGCTGACCTAGTACAAGGACTAATGAGACAATTAAGGAATAACAGGGCCTCCTGAAAGTAAAAGCATGGAATGTCCTTGAGCCTGTGAGGGAGAATCTGTTCCCTTATCTCTTTCTGCCTAAAGGAGTTCTTATAGCCTCCTTTGCTAGAAACCGGGAGTGTGAAAAGGGCCTGGTCTTTACTAATATTATTCTTAGAAGAAATAATCATTCCTTTCCAAGAAGAATAATTAATTCCATTTCCTAGGTATGTAAAGGGATCATTTCCTTTTCCTGAAAATCTGAGACATCTATACATTGGGGATCTTGACATGGCTTTCCCATTTTTGGAAAGCCCCTCCTGCCTAACAGCAGGAGCTCTACCTTACTTAATTCTTTTAAACTTTATAATCTCTGGAATAGAATCTTTCTAAACTTTATCCTCTGGTCAGTGGGTTTTCTTTGATGGCCACTGGAAAGCCACTGATTCAATGAAAGCATGTTTGACTATGAGTGTCCAGCTCCCTAGACCCTAGTTATTTCACACCCAAGAGCTGAGAAAGGCTTTGTCACTATCTAAGACATCCCAGAATTTCTGTATCAGCTTCATAGGTTGGTCATTTTTTTCCCTTTCTTCTCTGCCTAGGGCTGAGAAGATGGCTCAGTGTTTAATGGCTCTTGCTTGCAAAGCCTATCCGTCCAGGTTCGAGTCTCCAATACCAATGAAAAGCCAGCCACAAAGGAGCACATGTGTATGCAGTTTGCATGTAAAAGCAAAAGGACTTGGCATGCCCCTTCTCTTTCTTCCTCCCTCCCTTTATCTTTCTCTCAAATAATTATTTAAATGAAATATTTTTTAAACCTGTAATCTAAGACCTCTAGCGACATTATTATTGTTTAGAAATTTGTTGGACAAATTTTTATGGACCACCCCACAAACACCAAATCAGAAACTGGGAGAGAGTAGGAATCAACAATCTCCCTTGCCTAGTTCCATGGACCTGTTTTTCCAGTCAGGAACCCTCCTAGGATGGAGGTCTTTCATAGAACTTAAACATTGTGGTTGGTCAAGTTCAGCCCCCAGAACTTGGTGCCAGAGCTAACCTCTTCCTGGGACAGCCCCTAGCCCTAACCAACCAACTGGCCTTCTGGTTCACCTGAGCCAAAAGACAGCCCACCACCCTATGGTTATAAATGCCTTTGCAAGGGGAGGGCAGGGTTGGTGTCTCTCAATCTCTCTCTCTCTTTCTCTCTCTCTGATGACTTGGGAATTTCCAGCTGTGGGGAAGGGCCCTCTAGCGCTTACTCTCCACATGAGTTCATTATTCCCTCCAGCTCCCTACATGGCACGAACTCTCTTTTCTTTCCATGCTTTTTTCCCCCAGGCCCTCTACATGGGATCTTTAGCCCTGTGGATGTCTCTCCTTGGCTATACCTTCCTCAATTAATATAATAACTTAATAATTATCCTTTTCCATTTTCTTTTTTATTCAATTCTTTGATGAAAATTAGAAACGAACTCAGGGTTTGGGGTGCAAAGACATTCCTAGACCCTTAGTACCTTGTTACAGAAGAATCTTCCTCAGGTAGGTATAATCTGTGGCACATGGGCCACATGCATCCAAGGTTAGCTGTAAATTCAGCCCAACACACTTGTAGATGACAACATCATCTTTCAAAGTCAAAAAGTACAGGGCTGGAGAGATGGCTTAGCGGTTAAGCGCTTGCCTGTGAAGCCTAAGGACCCCGGTTCGAGGCTCGGTTCCCCAGGTCCCACGTTAGCCAGATGCACAAGGGGGCGCACGTGTCTGGAGTTCGTTTGCAGAGGCTGGAAGCCCTGGCGCGCCCATTCTCTCTCTCTCCCTCTATCTGTCTTTCTCTCTGTGTCTGTCACTCTCAAATAAATAATTAAATAATTTAAAAAAAAGTACAGACCATTTTTGTGTTTCTGGTGCATTTCTGGAAGATGTAGTTCCATAAATAAACATATGGCCAAATATCAGTATGCACAAGTTGTGCTGAATTCCTTCAATCTAAGTCTGTTATCATAAGTCTAGGATCACATAAAACAGTGTAATGATTGAAGGAAAAACAGTAGCAAGATGGAGTTTTTTTTTTTTAAGATTTATTATTTATTTATTTATTTATTTATTTATTTATTAGAGACAGAGAGAGGAAGAGAGAGAGAGAGAGAGAGAGAGAGAGAGAGAGAGAGAGAGAGAGAGAGAATGGGTGTGCCAGGGCCTGTAGCTACTGCAAATGAACTCCAGACGTATGTTCCACCATGTGCATCTGGCATATGTGGGACCTGGAGAATGGAACCTGGGTCCTTAGGCTTTGCAGGCATGCACCTTAACCTCTAAGTCATCTCTCCAGCCCCAAGTTAGAGTTCTATAGGCAGTCAGTCAGGGACAGGCTCATCTCAATGGGATGTCTGCCACACACGAAAGGGCTTGCCGTGTGCAGTCAACCTTAGTTGGCTCCATTGTCCTGGCATCAGATTCTCCTAACCCCCACTTTGGGAAGCCCCTTTTGGAAGGGAGAAGGAAAATTTATTCCTTTTCATTTTGTTATTCTCTAAGTTTTGGGTCCTTTCTGAATCTTTTGGCCCAGGCTCCCATGCTCAGCCTACCATATCTTCTCCCCTATATCTCCCTTTCTAGATGAGCAAGGAGGGGAATTCTTCTAGCCTGAGTTTTTCTAGCCATTCCCTAGATATCAATTTTCCCTAATCAAACCTCACATTTCATAATTTATCCTTCTCAGATTCCATCTCCTCAAGTCTGTTAAAGTGGATAAAAACTTAAAAGTTGAGGTTCATAGGCTGGGGTGACACCTCTATATCCCCAAAATACCATAACATGATCGTTAGTCCTTCTGTGAAGAAAAGAACAATGAAAAAAATCTTACCAATTCCCTGGCAAATTTCCCTGATGGTTTTAATAATTTTTACCATATGCAAAATATAATGTTCTCAAAGATTAAATACACCTCTTGAGACTTAAAAAAAAAGTGGAATAGAAGATCATACTTGGGAAAAGATCTCTCCCTTTTTCTTGCTATGGAAGAAATATAACACTTATTGAGTCATTCCAAAATCTATTGCCTTGGTTGCTAAGACAAAGAAAATCATTCCAGAAAGTTATGAGAATCTCTTTTCTAGTGACTTTTCCAGTGTTAGCACATCTTAACAAGAAATCTTCCTAAAGGGATTTACCTAATTAATAGAGTTCTCTTTTCTGCTATCACAAAGGAAGGGAAAGAGGGTACAGGTGAAATTGCCTTGAAATCAGAATGCCAGACTCTTGCACATTCCTCACATTCATGGCATTCTTGAGACCATGAGGAGACCACCCCTAAAGACTGAGACAAGTAAGCTGAAAAGAACCAGCACAAATAGTAATTATCAATGCCATTTCCAAGTGGATATGCTATGGAAACTCTTTTGTTTACAATGACTAAGTGGTAGTAAGGATAAGTGAGAGCCTGCCAGCCAATGGGAAAGCAGGAACACACTAAACTCCTTCCTGAACTTATCAGCAAGAGGGGCTTGAGATGCCTGGACATTGAGGTCACTAGTCCTAAAGAGGCCATCCCACCATGGCCTGGTGATCCTGTGGAAACTCAATTGCTTATTTGGATAAGCTCTGCCACTTTATGGTAGATGCTTTGAGGAAATAAAAATAATTATTTGGCTTGCTAAGTGAAATTATATAACTGGGATCATTTAACGTGCGGACACAGACATTTTGTTTATTAACAATGACCTTGGTCAAATTATTAAATCTTGCATTGCTCTGGTGACTTCATGAGTCTAATGGGAATATCATCAGCAATTTATTACTGGAAGGCTCTTCGGAGAAATGGATAGAGAAGGTTGAGCTCTGCTGTACTACATTTTGGACTATATTTTGAACAAATTAGAAATAGTCTATATTGTAAGCCCTTCTTGTGCAAATCATTAAGCCAGTAGAAAGATATTTTAGCTTCCTTAACATTAACCATTAAAATGAGACTATTCAAATATTTCTATTAGTAGTACAGGATTTTCACATTGTGAGTGTGGGGGAAACAGTACTTTCAGCTAATTAAAAGGCTGGATGTCAACAGCGTCTGGGAGTCTGAGAAGTGTGAGATTAGTGAGAGTGACATAACCGTATTAGCAGTGAGTTTTTAGAATAAATATTTGATAGCACCTTAGTAAGCCAAGATTTCAAAGGTGAAATTCATAGATTCAGTAGGGTACATATGACATCAAGATGGCCCTGCATTTACCCTCTGCCTACTAATGGCATTTCTTTTGGTCACCTTTAAATGCCCTTCCTGTCTCCCCAAACAATGCTAGTCCTTCAGGCTTGACCATCTGAGGCTGCTGTGCAATAGCCCAGGGCAGGCCAATTAAGATTCATTATGTCACATCATGGAATTCTAACCAGTGGGACCTCCACCAAGAATGCAGTATCCTTACCCTGTCATTTCAAACCCTGAGATGTTCTTAGTAAAAATAACCTTAGCTAATCATAACTACTTAGGAGGATAGAAATAATCGCCATGAGGTCACAGAATGCCCTTGGAGATCAAACAGCTTTTACTAAGAAGAAGCTAGAGCATTCAGGATATAACAGCTCACCCAGTGTCTTTGTCTTTCTGAGAATCAGATGGGGCTGAGGTGAAGATGCTGGGTTATAGGTGTCTGTCCCATAGGCCAAGATGAATGCTGAATCAATTCCTAGTACCTTGTTTTAGGGTCTCCAGTAAATTAGTCAGTACTATGGAGCTAAATAACTCAAAACAGAGAAAGTCATTATAGTAACAGACTTGTAAAAGGCAATCTCAGGAAATTGCACAGAATAAGCAGAATAGATATTACTGGACTGAACTGGATGCTTTATCCAAGAGCCACCTGACAATCCAACTTTCCTTCAACTTTCACTTTTCCTCCCCCTTGCCATTTTTTTCCAGATGAATGTACTTCCAGCTGGACTTGGGAGAAGCAATGGTGTCAAACAATGACTCGTTAAGAAATACACACCTGTCATAAATGCAAGAGTCTCTCAAGGGATCTATTGAATTGCATTCCCTGCTTCCTATGAAAAGGTGCAATGAAAAAAAATTAATTAACTATCAACTACCAGATGTTTCTAGCATCTCTATTTACTTTGAGAAAGATGAAACAATTGCTGCATTGTACAGATGTGTAACTTACATAAACATAAGTATGTAGGATGTGGGAGGAAGGCTCGACTAAATGTGTCTTGAGAGTAGTTGATCTTTTCTTTTTGGCAAAGTTGCTTAAAAACAGGAAGAATTTTTTTTTTTGTATTGACACATTTTTCACCAACACTAATGACAAATATAACACATAACATATATAAATATACAAATATAAAAAGTAACAAATATCTAAGGGTGCAAACATATGGATTTTTTTTTTAGTTTGACATTGCATCATCTCATATTTATCTCAAACTTTATATATGTGTATTTCATGATTCAAAGGTTTCTACTTGCAAGAAGTTCCAGTCTAAATCACATTTTCAAGATAGGAATGGAATCTGTTAGTTCACAGCAAAATGGAGTCACCGAAGACAGCAGGAGGGCAGCAGATACCAGGGAGACGGTCATCCACATTCCTCAAAGAACCACCCAGCCATCATCCCTTCCTTGCCTAACAATGCCCCAGGTCTAGGTTTCCTGCCCCCCTTATCTCTCAGGACACCAGGTTACTGCTCTGGTGTCACACCCTGGCTTTCTTAGATCTCCCCTAAATAAACCTTTCTTTTACTTCTCCCTTCCTTACCTTCCCCCAACTGAAGAGCTCTATAAAGCTCTATAATCTCATAATTGACTGCTCTGCTCTTGAGAGTCAGTCCAGGAAGCTCAAGTTTTTCCTGAACAAAAGCATCCACCTTTGCCTCTGTGGTCTTGGTCATTCTCGAACCTTACAGAGTCCAGTGGGAAGTTGTGGTGCAGTACATAATACAAGGAAAAACAGATCTGCTGGGACTCTGAAAATATTAAGGGGGAATATATCCAAATTCTTGGGCTACTTATGACTATGCAACCAAATTTTTGATATTCAAGTGCATAGAGTAGTCATTAATATGTATATAGGCATGTAACAGGGTTTCTTAATTTTTTTCACAGATGACCCATTTTACTTGAGAGACTTTTTCACAATCCCACATATATAGGTAGATGAAATAAATATACAAATAAAACACTGGTAATAAATCGTGAATAAATATATTTTAAAACATTTTTTGGGATACATATAATTTTATTATTTATTAAAGACAAAGCAAACTGTATACTAATGAGATGGATGTGCACATTTATTTTAACAGAGAAAATGGGTGTTTAGATGGATATTTGATACAACAGGACATAAAATATCTCCATATTTTTCTGAGTTGATGTGTATTTTTTATGATTATCAATGCTGAAAATGCTGCCTTGTATGAATATGTAATAGAAAATGGTACAAGTATGTTTATGAACAGTTCAAAAATTGTTGGAGTTTATGTCTTAAATATGAATCAAATTCTATGGAATTATTTTTTATGAAACTTGAGTGTACAACTCTAACAGAAATTTTTAAAATCAAATAATCAAACAGAGTGTAATACAAAGATTATAAAAAGTGGATACTTACATGCTGAGTCATGACAATGATAAATACTAAAAGTCTTTATTGTCCATAATTAAACCCTGATGTTTCTATGAGAGTGGAAAATCTTGTATGCACAGTAAAATCGCTGCAATTTATAATACACAATAGTCTTGAAGCTGAGTTGAGACATTTCAGTGACCATGTGTTGACACTGTGATATGATGGGGTGTGAAGATATGTACAGTACAAAGTGGACATGTTGTGTGCTTACAACCAAGGCTTCAGTGAAGTTTCCCAATGTAACATGGGGTAGCATTGCCAGAAATAGTTTGGATTCATTAAACATCTGATTTTTGAATTAATTTTTAGTAACTGCATGTTCATAACCTTTTCACTATCTCTAAATTTGTCATGAACATGCTTTTCAGATTCACAGTGTAAGAAGCTATGATATTAGCAGTGAGACCCTCAAATCCTTCCTCTTGTTACACATTATTGTGTCTCCTAAGAAAATGAATTCAGCCCTCTCTCATCTCAATGCCAGAGAAGATCCATAGAGACAGACCATAGGTGTGGTGAGAAGATACCATTTTGTCACAGAAGGGCTTCAGCTCCTATGTCAAATATGAAAGCTTCTTCTATATGGGATGCCATCCATTCTGGAAAAGGGATTAAGGGTTGAAGGATCTGAGAGTTGAAATCTATTAGCAATATTTTCCAGTAATTTTTTGACAGCCTAATGAGCTCATGAACAAGAATTTTTCAGCTTGAGGCTATTAAGAAAGTGAGGTCTGCTGTCAGTTAGAGAGTGGAGTTCTAAAACCCACCTTCACTGCTTACCATCCCTGTCATATGGAGAAATTTACACACCTTCCCTAAGATTCTGTTTTCTTCTCTCGCCAGGAGGTCTACATAATGTTGCCCTGGAGCCCATGGAATTATTAAATGAAATCATATCTGTTGAGAGATTCACCATCTTTGTGCCATTGACTAAGAGCTTCCAAAGTGACAACCATGACTACTGTAGTAATAATCGTCCAAACAGTACTAGTAAGAGTAGAAATAACATTAATAACCATCTAATAGTAAAGGGAACAAGAGTAACATTAGTAGTAGGTTAAGAACATTGTGGTGGTTTGATTCAGGTGTCTCCCATAAACTTAGGTGTTCAGAATGTTAGGTTCCCAGCTGATGGAGATTTAGGAATTAATGCCTCCTGTAGGCAGTGTGGTGTTGGGGTGGGCTTATGGGTATTATAGCCAGTTTCTCCCTGACAGTCTTTGACACACTCTCCTGCTGCTATTGTCCACCTGATGTTGGCCAGGGGGTGATATCTACCCTCTGCTCTTGCCATCGTTTCCCGTACCATCATGGAGCTTCTCCTTCGAGCCTGTAAGACAAAATAAACCTCTTTTTATCCCACAAGTTGCTCTTGGTTGGTGATTTCTACCAGCAGTGTGAACCTGACTGCAACAAACATGGATCAGAATTTTTTCTGATATAGAGATGAAAATTCATGAGGATGGATAGATAGGTAGATAGGCAGACAGACAGATAGACAGATGGATGATAGAATTCTGACCAGCCAAGTAAAGTGAATTCAGTGACCATCACCAGTGCTTATGCCCCAAACATACATCTTCTTCAGTCTATTTTCCTTTAGTATGGCATGTGCCATGTGTATTAGTCCAGCAGTAAAGGAAGTGGTTTGAGATCACTGAATAAAGTATCAGGCAAGGAAGGGATGAAGCAGTAATAGATGATTAAATCACTAATGAAACCCTAAAAAGGGTAGAAAAAACAGCAATAGAGTGACAGAAAATATCTCTTGATCCAATCCCTTATTCACTCTGGTATTGGCATTTTGATTTTACTTTCTTAAAGGAGTCCAAAGATGAATTATTCTGTGATCTGGAGAATCTAATGATTTGTGGCTAAATAAGGGAGATGGTAAGCACTCAGATGCTGACTATTCCTTCAGAATACTGGAGGTACCAACTGTAGAAAAGTGGGTTGGTAAGGATCAGAGATAATGGATGTTCTAAAAACTCAGTTTGATTCCAGTTAAAGTATAGTTCAATTTGTTAATGAAATATGGGCTGGAGAGATGGCTCAGTGGTTAAGGTGCATGCCTTTGCAGCCTAAGGACCAAGGTTTGATTAACCAGGTCCCACGTAAACCAAATACAAAAGGTGGTGCATGCTTCTGGAGTTCGTTTGCAGTGGCTGGAAGCCCTGGTATACCCATTCTCCCCCTCTCTCTCTCTCCCTCTCTCTACTAAATAAGTAAAAATCAATCTTTTTTTTTTTTTTAAGAAATAATGCTTTGCTCCAAGACAAGTAGTGAAAAGAAATCAGAGGGAAGGTCTGAAAAGAGCATTGTTGGTGTGGTGGAACAGTAGAGGAATATGAACTTTTATTCTTGGAACAAATATTTGAGGTCATTTAATCTAGTCTCAGTATTTACAGATGAAGAAATGCACATCTTATAAATGACAGACCCATGGAAACAGCATATTAAAGCCAGGAAGTATTGTACTAGAGAGAGGTAAAGAGTCTAGAATTGGACATGCAGACTGAAGAGTCATCTAGATGCATGCTGTAATTGAAATCCTATATGGTGACACAATTAAATCTAGCTGAGGGAAGAGATACCTGTCAGTTTCCAAGTAAAGCACATAGGGAGTGACACACCCATAATGGAATGGAGAAATTGATACTACTGAAACAACAAGAGCTGTGCAATTCAAATAATCAGGGCAACAAGAGGAAATGGGACATCTGCATCTCCCATTTTTTGCATATCCACTTTAATAACTAATTACTGCTTGCTCTGGGGAATGAGTGTGTCTCTGAAATGCTGCTACAGAAATAAAGGCAAGTTCAAACTTTACTCAGCCTAGTTGGTTAAATATAGAAAAAATATTAAGCAAGAAGTGGTGAGACACGCCTTTAATCCCAGCACTTGAGGGGCAGAGGTAGGAGGATTGCTATGAGTTCAAGGCCAGCCTAAGACTACATAGTAAATTCCAGGTCAGCATAGGCTAAAGCAAGACCCTACATTGAAAAACAAAAATAAATAAATATAAAAGGAAAAATATTATATTAAAAAGACTTGAAAGTGGGTTGGAGAGATGGCTTAGTGGTTAAGGTGCTTACCTGCAAAGTCTAAGGACCAGGTTTGATTCCCCAGTAACCATGTAAAGCCAGATGCACAAGGTGACAAATGTGTCTGGAGTTCGTTGGCAGTGGCTAGAGACCCTGGTATGCCCATTCTTTTTTTTCTCTGTGCCATATATATATATGTATATATATATACACACACACACATATATATATATACACGTATATATATATGTATATAATATATACGTATATATATTTAAAAGTGAAAATATTTATTTTATTTTTTTAGAAAAGAGTAGAAAAGTCTGATGGTAGACTCTGGAAGCACTTAGATCAAATGTGAGTCAAACACTTAGGATTATATTTCAGAATAAAACAAAATAATCATTTCTTAAAATATTTTATTTATTTATTTGAGGGAGAGAAAGCAGAGAGAGAAAGATTGAGATAATGGGCACACCATGGCCTCTAGTCACTGCAAACAAACTCCAGACACATGTGCCACTTTGTGTATTTGGTTATGTGGGTACTAGAGAATTGAACCTGAGTCCTTGGGCTTTGCAGGCAAGCACCTTAACTGCTAAGCCATCTTTCCAGCCCTAAATAATAATTTTTATTTTATTATTTTCATTTTATAGAGTGTGTGAGAGAGAGACAGAGAGAGAGAGAGAGAGAGAGAGAGAGAGAAAGAATTGGCATGCTAATGCTTTAGCCACTGAAATTGAACTCCAGATGCTTGCACCACCTAGTGGGAATATGCAATTTGCACTTGCCTCACCTTTGTACATCTGGCTTAAGTGGGCTCTGTAGAGTGAAACATTGGTCCTTAGGCTTCACAGGCAAGTACATTAATCACTAAGCCATCCCTCCAGCCCCAATAGCCATTTTTTAAAAGCAAAAATATAAGCTAAAATAGTTTTTTATTAAATAATATAGCTTTACAATCTCAGGTCAATTAAAAATGTCCTCATGGTCTGTGTATATAAATAATAATATAAATATATAATATGTACTTAAGGTGTATGAGAAGAGGAATAAATAGCAATGTAGTGACCTCATCTTATGTGGAATTTGTTTGGGTAACTGACACTTTGGAATATATAGGCTGTATATGTTTTTTTTAAATTTAATATTAACCATTTAATAATTTAAAAAAAACCTCAGTATTTCTAGATGCTAAATAGCCCAGGAAGTGTTAACAGTTATTAGATCCTAGTATGCATCAGACACATTCAAAACATTTTAAATTTTATAAAAGAGAACCTGCAGGCCCAATTTAGAGTTCTTGATTCTTAATATGTTCAAATAGGATACATGCCTAGATAGGCATATACATGAGTTTATAAGTTTTAAACAATATTCTATATATGCATTAACAGATGAAAATCAATATATTGGTAAAAATGGTTTTAAAAACCACTGATCAAGATGTCAAAAGGTCAAATATAATAATAACATGAATTTATTACACTCCTTTTAAAAATGTTTATGGAATAGATTCATATGTTATTTATAGGAAAGAATAAGACAAACAAAATTATGTATAAATATTGAAAGTAAATAATATGAACAAATACATATCAGATAATTAAATGAAAACATTTACTTCTGCTCATAATAAATAAAAATATGGTAACACTATATCAATCAAAGCTATTCCAATGAAATATAATAGGTAAAATCAGTGCTGTCTAATAAAACTGTCTGTGAGAATGGATAGTAGAATATTGTAGCTACATGTTACATGGGGCTATTGAATATTTGAAATACAATATAATTATAAATTTATTCTCAATTAATTTGAATTTAAACTTAAAATAATACATGTGTAGTGCTGGAGAAATGACTCAGCATTTAAGACACTTGCCTGCAAAGCCTAATGAACTGGGTTTGCTTCCCCAGTACCTACATAAAGGCAGATGCACAATGTGGCACAGATAACTGGAGTGCCCTAGCATACCCATTCTCACTATCTCTCTTGTATCTCTCTCTGCTTGCAAATAAATAAATATATTTTTTTAAATATGTTACACGTGGGAGCTGGGGAGATGGCTTAGTTATTATAGTTAATTGCTTTTAAAGCCTTTGGCTTGGTTCCATTCCCCAGTACCAACATAAAGCCAGATGTACAAAGTACATTTGTGGCATAAGGCCCTGGTATACCCATATGTGTCTTTCTCTCTCTCTTTCATTCCCTCTCTCTTTCCTCACAAATAAATAAAATAATTAAAACACAATTTTAAAAGTCAAATGTGATATTAATAATACAAAATAACATATGTCTACATCTTAGTATAAATATTCACAAATTGTTGCTTAAAAAGTGCTAGATTACTAAAAACCTTAGAATATTAAGTGGAGTCTGAACAAATAAAAATCCAGATAACTTAAATAATTTAACTGCCAGAATTACATGTGTTTTAATGTGCATGTGTGTGCAGGCATGCACTTGTCATGGTGTGTGTAGAGATCTGTGATAGTTAAGTTCTGTTGTCCTTGAACAAATTAGGAATCCGGAGATATTCCTCTTGGGCAGGTCTCTGAGGATGCTTCTGAGGTTGCAACCCTGAGGTTGTTAAAGAAGGAAGTCTATCTTACAGAGTGAGATCTTCCTCAGAGTGAGACACCTTCTTAGTGGTAAGTTATGTTTAAAGAAGCTCTGAGAGGACAGAGTCCCTTTTGTCTGCCTGGCTGCCTGTTCTGCTTAGTGGTGAGCGCTTTTTATGTGGCTGCCCCTTGCCCGCCCCCTACTCACCACCAGCTATTCAGCTATTCCCTAGTACTTATAACTATACTGCTGGGCATTGGAACCTAGTTTTCTCAGCCTTCCCATGTGGACTGAAGAGTAGCAGCTCTCCAAAAAGCCCCCAGGCCTTCAGTGCTAGATTGAGACTGCTACAGCATCCAACCACATGGACTGAGCTGCTACAGTTTTCCTTGATTCCTCAACCTTCAAACAGCTGTTACTGGGACGGTCCTAAACTAATCCAAAAATTTTCCTGTTTAATGCCAATTCATTCTGAAGGCAAAGGAGAAAGATGGCTTTTTTACAGCAAGTCAGCCAGCGGCAGAGATCCAAAAACATTGACACCACCTTGCCTGCCCTGGCAGTACTAGACCCCACATTTGATCCAGTCTCATCCAGATGGCTGCAAGCAACACTTCCCTGCAGCAGCTTCCTGCTTCTTCAGCACTTTAACAGGCTTGGGTGGGCTTCCCCTCCTAAGTCTACCTCTTTTATACACCTGAGTCTGGTAACAAGGCTCATCCTAATTATCTATCTGACCCATAAACAGAAGTCTAATGATGAGTGTAAAACTCTCTCTTGGCTCCCATTCTCCTGAATCTCCTGGTCCTTGCTATAGTAAGTTCTCCCTCTTCCCAGCCTGGCTAAGAAGGAAGAAAATTTCTTATTTGCCTGTGCATTTTCCTGCTTGATTTCTACATGTATCTTGTTCAGGGTACTTTCTTGCCTAATAATCATATCTAATTTTCTCTTTTTGATCTTCATCCTTGGAGTCAATCTAAAGACAAATGTGTATGTCTCTCTCCCCTTTTCCAGTCTGGCTGGGAATAGGGGAGGATTTTTATTTGTCTATGTGCTTTCCTGTCTTGTTTTTGGATGGTTTCCTATTTCATGTTAGTATCTCTGACTCTCTTTTGGCTTGGGCCCTCTTGTTTTGCCTTCTCTCTCTCTCTCTCTCTCTGTCTCTCTCTCTCTCTCTCTCTCTCTCTCTCTCTCTCTCTCTCTCTGTCTCTCTCTCTCTCTCTCTCTCTCTCTGTCTCTCTCTCTCTCTCTCTCTCTCTCTCTCTCTGTGTGTGTGTGTGTGTGTGTGTGTGTGTGTGTTTGTGTGTGTGTATCTGTCTGTCTGTTTGTCTGTCCTCTTTAGAGGCCTCCTTTGGGAGATTTCTCTATGTGAAGGAAATTACCTCCATCTCTACTCTTCCTTTCTAGCTGGACAATGGGGAGAATTCCTTTTTGGCTTGAGTTGATCTAGCCTTCCTCCTGGATTCCAACTCTCCCTAAAATAAGCCATATAATTCATAATTTCTCCTTCGTGGAATCTGTGTTTTCAATTATTTGCTAATTTGGATAAGAATGTAAAGGGTGGTGTCCACAGGCCTGGGATATCTTGCATACTTATGGAATTTAACCCATTGCTGGACCCAAAATCCTCCATCAGTTCTATTGGTTCTGTTCTTCTAGAGAACACTGACTAACAGATTATGGTGCCAGGAGTGGTTCTAGAGAAACAGAATTATAAGAATGGACTTCTCTAGTGGTCTTGGTGCTCTGTGGAGTTTGCTCTCCAACTTCAGTGCAACTAAAGGTTTTCCTGGTAATAAGGAGAGTGTTTTTACTGGTAGTGGGGGGGGCACGGATAATCCATAGTGGGCTATTTAAAGAGAGATATATGTATTTGGTGATTTGAGTCATATCTTGTGAATAGCAAGGGATTGAGTGACTCTGCATACAAAACTTTTGAATGCTTGTGGAAAAATAGGACAAATGATGATGCTGGTTATTTGCTTCTAGCATCTCTGAATAAACTATTGAGGGAAAAACATAAGCTCAAAAGGGAAAATGCCCAGCTCACGACCCACATAAAAGATTTGAAAGTTTCTAAGTGTGTCCTATAAGAGACTCTTCTCTCTAGCAACAACAGGACTCAAGTTGCAAAAATAATAATAATAATAATGACATTAAAATGAAATAAAATAAATAAAAACTAAGCCCAGGCCCTCATTGTATGATTGATTAACTCCCTATGCAAGTTAAAGTCTCAGCCTTAAAGGGTATCAGCAGATAAAGGGAGGCAAGTGACTGGAAAAGAGTGGGATCCTATAACTTGGGATAAAGATGTGTCAAAAGATCCTGATAAAGCTAAGGACATTGAACTCTCAAATTCTGGTGAACTTAGTTTGCTTGAGGAAGTAGCCTCCTTACCCTTAGCACTGGCTACATCCCCAACCCCATGGGCTGCAGTAGTGTCTGAGGAATTTAATCCTGCATTATCTGAGGAGATGCCAAACAAGACCATTCTGGTGCTCCTCAGTATCCATCCACCTTCACCTCTAGACCTACAACCAGACATAAGCCAAGCATGCCCCTAAAGTTGAGAAAGTGTGACCCATGAGGAAGTATGATACACCTCTAAATAACTTTAAGCATTTCCTAGCTCATACAAACAGAAACATGGGGAATATATATGAGATGATGGAGGAAGGAATATAAAATTAGTTCAGGCTGAGTTTATCAAAAGGGGACCATTGAGCAGACAGTCTAAGTTTAATAGTTCATGCAGTTTTAAGACATGTCAAGAATTTATTTGATTGGTTGGCCCAAGTGTGGTTCCAACCATGGCCTACTGTGATTGAGCTGGAGCTGCCTGATATCCCTTAGCTTAATGGTGATGAAGGGATTAAAAGGCTCAGAGAACTTGGAATGCTGGAGTGTATTTGTCATGTAAAATCATCTGATCTTCCACAATTGAAAGGAAGGTCCAGAAGATGTGCCTTTCACTAAGGCCATCAGAAATACAATTGTGAGGGGAGCATTAGCATATTTGAAGTACCCAGAAGTTGCCATTATATGTAAAGAAGATATCATAATGGGAGTCATGGTTGCTGCATTACATGATTTAGATGCAATAGTTCTAACAGGATCCCAGAGTAAAAAGGGCCAAGTGGCAGCACTCAATGCCCATCAGCAAGGTGAGAATATTTACCATAATGGACAGCACAGGAAGAACAATGATGCTACCTTTTTTGCAGAGGTAGCAAGCCAGAGGCAATTAGGCACCCTGCTGAGTCCTAGCTGGCCAGAGACAGGTCGCGAAACTTTAGCTAGGTTCAGGGAGTTCCACTAGGCCTCACGTCCAGGGCTCTCAAGGCCCAACAGACAGAGATCGGGGGTTGTCAATGGAGTTATGGAAAATGTTTAACTGACAATGGGTCAAATAGGTCTCCAAACTCATCCTGTGGTTATTTCCTCAGTCCCAGAATACATAATTGGGATAGAAATACTTATGAGTTGGCAAAATCTTCACATTGGTTCCCTGCCCTGTGAAGTGAGGACTATCATGGTTGAAAAGATCAAATGGAAGCCATTAGAGGTGCTTCTATCAGAGGACAGATTGAACATTGAACCAAATACATATATATAATCTTAGCATACCTGGAAGAATGGTAGAAATTAATGCCACTAAAAGAACTTGAAAGATGCAGGGGTAGTGGTTCCTACTGCATCTTCCTTTAACTCTCCTATTTGTCCTGTTTAGAATACAGATGGATCCTGGAGAATGGCAGTTCATGATAAACAATCAAGTGGTGACACCAATTGCAGCTGTTGTACCGAATGTGGTTTCTTAAGCAAATTAAGACATCTCCTGGTACCTGGTATACAGCTATTGATCTTGCATATGCTTTTTTTCTCCATACCCATCCATAAGGACCATGACTACCAGGAGTAGTTTGTTTCAGTTGGCAAGGCAAGCAGTATACCTTTACTATTTTACCTCAAGGTCATGTTTTTAACCTTTCATGGACAACTTCCATAAGTATAGACTATAAACTATGATAATCCTTTCTCACCATCCCCATTACCTATCTCCCAAATCCACCTTTCATTGAATCCTTTCACCTTTACAATTTGTCTCCTTTTATTGTGGTATCATCATTTTTTTCCCATCTATTATACAGGTCTTGCCTAGGTAGCATCAGTCACCATGAGTTCATAAATATCAAGGCCACTTTGTGTCTGGGAAATGGCTTTGTAAGAAGTTCTCCCTTTTTACATTCTTTCTACCACCTCTTCTAAAATGGTCCCTGAGCCTTGGAGGGTGTGATAGAGATGTCTCAGTACTGAACACTTCCTTCTCAGCACTATGGTGATTTTCCTCAAGGATATATTAACTGTCCAGCCCTGTCATAACTTACTTCACAGGGACTATGATCACCTGTCCCTTCTACAGGGTGTCATGTTGGCCACTATACTGATGAAATTTTGATAATTGAATCAAATGAACAGGAGGTGGAAACCATTCAAGTGCACATCAGGGGCTGAGAATACGAGTAAACCTAACCAAAATTCAAGGACCTTCTACCTCAGTGAAATTTCTAGTTCAGTGGAGTGGGACATAGAGATATTCCTTCTGAGGTTAAGGATAAGTTATTGCATGTGTCCCCTCCTACCACGAAGAAAGAAATACCAATGAGCCTATTTGGATTTTTGAGGCAGCACATTCTTTACTTGGGTGTGTTACTCTGTTCCATATTCCAAGTGACTGGGACCACTGCTAGTTTTTGGTGGGGCCCAGAACAAAGGAAGGTTCATCAACAGGTCCAGGCTGTTGTGCAGGTTTTTCTGCCACTTGGGCCATATGTTCCAGAAGATTTGATGGTACTTGAAGTGTCAGTGACAGATAGGGGTGCTATTTGGAAACTTTGAGAGGCCCACATAGGTAAATCACTGCAAAAGCCCTTGGGATTTTGGAGCAAGGCCCTGCCATCAACTACAGACAATTATTATCACTTTAAGGGATAGTTCTTGGCCTTCTACTTGGCCTTAGTGGAAAATGAACACTTGACAGTGGGCAATCGAGTTACTGTGGCCTTAGCTGCCCATTATGAGCTGGGTGTTATCTGACCCACCAGGCCATAAAGTTGAATGTGCACCCAGGCAGTCCATCATCAAGTGGAAGTGGTATATACATGAAAGGGCATGAGCAGACCATGAAGGTATAAGTAAATTTTATTAGGAAGATGCCCAAATGCCTATGATTCCTACTTTTGTTACAATGCCTTCTGTCCCCAAGCATGCACTTATGGCATCATGGGGTGTGCCCTATGATCAATTGACTGAGGAGGAGAGGACTAGGGCATGGTTTACAGATGATTCAGCACTCTATGCAGGCACCTCCCCAAAGTTGAAAGCTGCAGCATTACAGCCCTTTTCTGGGACAACTCTGAAGGACTGTGGTGAAGGAAAGTCTTCACAATGGGCAGAACATTGGGCAGTGCACATGGTTGTGCATTTTGCTTTGGAGGAAACATGGCCAAATATGTGGTTATACACTGATTCATGGACTGTGGCCAATGGTTTGGCTCGATGGTCCAGGACTTGGAAGGAGCACAATTGGAAAATTGGTAAGAAGTATATTTGGGAAAGGTATATGTGGCTAGAACTCTCTGGATGGACAAAGGATATAAAGATACTTGTGTCCATGTTAATGTTCATCAGAAGGTGACCTCATGAGAAGATGACTTTAATAATCAAGTAGATAAGCTGACCAATGCTGTGGATAGTGATTAACCTCTTTCCTCAGCCATCTCTGTCATTGCCTAATTGGTTCATGGTATCAGGGATTCAGATTATGCATGGGTCCAACAACATGGACTTCCATTAAGTAAGGCTGACCTGGCTATGGCTGCTGCTGAGTGCCAAATCTATGAGCACCAAGGACCAAAACTTAGTCCCCAATATGGCAGCATTCCTCATGGTACAACTTGATGGCAGGTTGGCTACACTGGACCACTTGCATCATGAAAAGGGCAGAGTTTTGTTCTTATAGGAATAAGTACTTATTCTTGGTATGGGTTTGCTTTTCCTGCATGCAGTGCTTCTGCCAAAGCCACCATCCATGGACTTACAGAATAACTTATCCACAGTCATGGTACTTCACACAGCATTTTTTGGACCAAGGAACTCACTTCACAGACAAGAAAGGGTAGCAGTGGGTACATCATCACAGAATTCACTGGTTTCACAAAGTGCTACAGCTGGCTTGATAGAATGGTGGAACAGCCTTTTAAAGAAACAGCTACAGTGCCAACTAGATGGAAATAGCTTGAAGGTCTGGGGCAGGGTTCGTCAGAAGGCTGTATATTCTTCAAATCAGCATCCAATATATGGTACTGTTTCTCTTATACTCTGGATTATTGGGGTGGAAATGATGCCAATTACCATCACTCCAAGTTACCCATTAGTTAAACTTTTGCTTTTTGTTCCTGCAATCTCATGCTTTATTGGTCTAGAGATCTTGATGCCAGAGGAGGGAGTGCTTTTGTCAGGAGACACAAAAAAAAATTCATTGAACTGGAAGCTAAGACTTCCTCTGGCCACTTTGGGCTCCTGATACCATTGAGTCAACAGCCTAAACAAGGAGTTATAGTGTTACAGGGATAATTGACCCAGACTACCATGGACTGTTCCTCCACAATTAAATAAGGAAGAATATTTTTTGAGTTTAGGAGATTATTGAGGCCACCTCTTGGAGTTGTCATGCTCTATGATCAAGATCAATAGGAAACTACAAAAACTCAAGGCAGTATGATAAATGGTCCAGATCCTTCAGGAACAAAGGTATGAGTCACCCCTCCAAGTAAAGAACCAATATGTGCTGAGGTGCTTGCTGAAGGTGGAGGAAATGCCAAACGGGTAGTAGAAGAAGGTAGTTACAAACACCAGCAAAGGCAACATGCCCAATTACCAAAACAAGGACTGTAATTACCATGAGTGTTTCTGTCCTAGTTGCTTACAAGTGTTTGTGACCAATACAAGGACAGATGGCAATTTCACATGAAGTTCATCACTTTCTACCTTGTTTTGAAGTAGTGTCTCTCATTGTCCACTGCTCTGTTTTCCACTTTCCTTGGTCCAAGAGCTTCTGTGCAATTCTATTATTGCCTCCTTTCTCAATGTACACATGCTGGAATTACAGATGCTTGCACTACAGTATCTGGCTTTACATGAGTTCTGGGGATCTAAATTCAGGGACTAATGTTTGTGCAATAAGCCCTTTATCCACTGAGTCATTTCCCCAGCAATAGCTTAAAATTTCTTAATAGCTACATACAGAATTTTGCCTTTAGCAAAGAATGTGCATCCACATTGAGGGAGGTTTACAAATGATTACCAACAAATGTTCTATCTTTAGATTCTTCCAAAGTAGAAATTTTCCTGGGTACAATGCAATGAACTTAAAAACTCAACAAAATCTTGGTCAAAGGCATGCAAAAATCAGCAAGCTGAAGATTTAAAGCATTTATCTAAAATTGTAGCAATCCATAACATAAATCAGAGCAATTATAGTGGGTCAAAATATAAAAGGCTGGGGACAGATTGTATTCAAAGTTAATCTTATAACATAAATTTTTATAGTAATAAAATGGAAACCAATAAGTAAATAAATATATATCAGGTAAGAAAAGACCAAAATGATACAAAAAGTCAAGAAGAAAAATAATAAAGTGCACTTTGATATCTATATGTGTTTTCGTGTAGTATATGCATATTTGCATACAAATGCATGTAGTCTGTACATATACTTGCAGAGGCCAAAGGAAAATGCCTGTTGTCCTTATCTATTGCTCTTCTACCTTATTTCATTAATACAAATTCTCTCATGAACCTGGAGTTCATGCTGTTTCCAGTTAGTCTGGCAATCCTCCAATCCCACCCTCCTCACTACTGGGATTACAGGTATGCATGGGATCAAATATGGGTCCTCGGGCTGGAGAGATGGCTCAACTGTTAAGACACTTGGCTGCAAAACCTAATGGTCCAGGTTCAGTTCCCCAGTTCCCACATGAAGCCAGATGCACAATGTGGTGCATGCATGTGGAGTTCATTTGCAAGAGCTGGAGGCCCTGGCACAACCATTCTCTCTGTCTCTCTTCTCTATATCTCTCTCTTCTTGTAAATTAATAAATAATTTTTAAAAATATTTTAAAGAATTCAGTTCCTCATATCTGCCCATCAAGTGCTCTTAATTGCTGAGACATTTCCTCACTCCTGAAATGTTGAAATCTTAATAACAAGATCATATGGATCAAATTGTGAATTACCAAAATTGACTTGGAAAGAAATGAGAAAACCTCCAGATATAATTATAACTATACAAACTTCAATGATAATCAAAAATTATCTCTAAATAGTTAATAATGTACATAGAGTATTGTTTTGTATTTTCCTGGTTGTACATTTTTGCTTTTTTATTTTATTAAACTGAGTTACCTAATTCCATTTTCATGCAAGTATACATACACCATGAGCATAATCTTCCCTCTCCCATAAGTTTTATAGATTAATATTATCAAGTTTTCAAGAAATAAAGATTAACTGAAAAATAAAATTTTAAAAGGGGATATGATTGAAGAAATGTGAGAAAATATCATCTGCTCAATATTAAATTAATATATATTATATGGAAAAAAATTATAAGATATACATGAAAATTGATTATACATTTATTTTATTTTTTAATTTTTATTCTTTTCTATTGACAACTTCTATACTTACAGATAATAAACCATGATAATTCACTCTACTCCCCACTTTCCCTTTCACAACTACACTCTCCATCATATACCCTCCCTCTCTCCATTAGTCTCTGTTTTATTTTGATGTCATTGTCTTTTCCTCCTATTATAATGGTCTTGTGAAGGTAGTTCTAGGCACTGCGAGGTTATGGATATCAAGGCCAATTTCTGTCCAGACAGTTGCACTATAAGGAATCCTACCCTTCCTTTGGTTCTTACATTCTTTCCGCTACCTCTTCTACAATGTACCCTGAGTCTTGTCGGATGTAATAGAGATGGTTCAGTGCTGAACACTCTTCCATCATTTCTTCTCAGCACTGTGGTGCCTTTTGGGGTCATCCCCATGGTCACTGCCATCTGAAAAGAGAAGTTTCTCTAACCCAAAGTGAGAGTAGTGTTAATATGTGAATATAAACATTAAGTAGAGTGCTTACAGGGGAGTTTGTTGAGCATAATATATGCATATAACCATACAAGAGCAGGCTTTATACTAACCCTAAAGCTCATCGCCTCCCCTGCCATAGGCTTTTGATTAGGTTTTCAGTACCAGGCATGTATTCCCTCCCATGGAGCGGGCCTCCAGTTCAATTAGAGAGCGGTTGGTTTCCCCCAGAACACACATGCCACAATTGCACACATTGGAGAATTTGGCATACCTGGCCAAACTTGAGGCTTCCAGTGTCCACTTTTTCACCACTGATGACTTCTGTCTCCCATAAGCCTGCATGCAGTGCAGCATTTTCCAACTTTCAGGGAGGAAGTTTTCAGCTCTGCCCTAGCTTGATTTCTGTGACCCTGCCACCCAGACATGTTCTCACTCATATGTGGATCCTGGCTACAAATGTTTAGACTTGTGTGTGAGCTGGAACAAAAAATTGGTAGCAGAGACCAATGAGCTAGAAAAAAAATAGCTATAAGGGAGGGAGGAGAAGTGAGGACTTAAAGGGATGCTATTGTGTATATGTAAGTAGCACCAGTTATAGGGAGTGGAATGACCTAAGTGAGGCCAGGGGAAGAGATTAAGTTAAAAAAGGGTGGTGGAGAGTCAATCAAAACTCAAGATAGGGCTGGAGAGATGGCTTAGCAGTTAAGCGCTTGCCTGTGAATCCTAAGGACCCTGGTTCAAGGCTCGGATCCCCAGGACCCACGTTAGCCAGATGCACAAGGGGGCGCATGCATCTGGAGTTTGTATGCAGTGGCTGGAGGCCCTGGCGCATCCATATCCTCCCTCCCTCCCTCCTTCCCTCTCTCTCTCTCTCAAATAAGTAAATAAGAATGAACGACAAAAAAAAAAAAATTAAAAAAACTCAAGATATTGTGAATAAGACATATTAAAACCTACTATTTTGGATAATGGCATGCACAGAAGCCATAGATTATTTGAGAAAATTTTCAGTGCCAGGGATGGGATACCTTTCAGTGAGTTGTTGGCCAGGGAGGTCCCTGTTGCATCCAAAACATTAAAGGCTATTGCCAAGTCTCTTGGTTTCCCACCAGAAACAGATGGCAAGACCCCATTGCTGAAGATACATTTTTTTCAATTGACTTATTTGTGTGTGCATATGTGTATGTTGGGACACATCAGAGTCTCTTGCCACTGCAAATGAAGACCAGGTACATGCACCACATTTTGTGTCCAATGTTACTTAATGAAAACAGAAATTAAAAATTAGGGGGATTGAAAGTTAATAATATTTCCTGAAAAGTAGAAAAGTACCAGCCGGGCGAGTTGGCACGTGCCTTTAATCCCAATACTCGGGAGGCAGAGGTAGGAGGATCACTGTGAGTTCGAGGCCACCCTGAGATTGCAGGTCAGCCTGAGCTAAGGTGAGACCCTACCTCGTAAAACAAAACAAAACAAAAAAAAAAAAAAAGAGAAAAGAAAAGTACCTTGGAAAATTAGGAAAGAAAAGATTTTAAAAAAGCATTAACAGATAAGATTAATTAGGAAGTCTAAAATTTACATTATTAGAAATTTTAGAGGGCTGGAGAGCTGGCTTCATAGGCAAGCGGTAAAATGCTTGCCTGTGAAGCCTAAGGACACTGGTTCGAGGCTCAATTCCCCAGGACTCATGTTAGCCAGATGCACAAGGGGGTGGATGCATCTGGAGTTCGTTTGCAGTGGCTGGAGGCGCTGGTGTGCCCATTCTCTCTCTCTCTATATATATATATATCTGCCTCTTTCTCTCTATCACTCTCAAATAAATAAATAAAAATGAACAACAAAAAGCATTAAAAAGTTTAAAAAAAGAAATTTTAGAAAGAGAATGATTAGGAAGAAAATATTTTTATAAAAATAAATTTCTCATACTCTAAAATATTCTCAGATTAAAATTTCTTGTCAAGTGTTCAATAGAATGGAGTGCTACAGTCAGACTGGTGACATGTCTAATTTGTTATGTTACTGTGATATAACAGTTCATTAAGTAATTAATGATATTCTCATGAATTATACCTATATTAATACTATCAAAGAACAACCATGATTCTATTCTATTGTTTTGTTAAGAGTCCTCCAAAGGTGCCAGGCATTGTGGTACACACCTTTAATCCCAGCATTCAGAAAGCAGAGGTGAGAAGTTTGCCATGTGTCCAAGGCCACCTTGAGACTACGTAGTGAACTTCAGGTCAGCCTGGGTTAGAGCGAGATCCTACCTTGAAAAATAAATAAATAAAAGTCCTGAGCCTGGGGTGGTGGTGCACACCTTTGATACCAGCACTCGATAGGCAGAGGTAGGATGATCACCAAGAGTTCAAGGCATTCCTGAGACTACATAGTGAATTCCAGCTAAGCCTGGGCTAGAGTGAGCCCCTATCTCAAAAAAAAAAAAAAAAACCAAATAATAATAAACAAATAAATAAAAGTCCTCCAAAGGTTTGTGTGTTAAGGACTCAGCCAGCCATGAATCTGTGATATTATTGGGAGATGGTGGAATTTATTGGAAATTTGACCTAATGGGAAGAAGCTAGGTCATTGGGGATGTACCCTTGAAAGGTACTGGTATCTCCACCTCTTCTCTCTTAGCTTCCTGGCTGCTATGAAGTGAGCACTTTCCTCTAACATGTGCTCCTGTCATCATGTACTACATTCATCACAGACCTGAAAGCAGAGCTCACACAACTACAGATTGAATCTTACAAAACTGAAGCGAAATTAACTATTACTATTGTAAAGTGGTTATTTTAGGCATTTTTTCCCAGTTGGTTAATACACTTTAGAGTCCAGACCCATTTCTTAAAAATAACGTTCAAGTCATCTTTCTGTCAATATCAACTTCTGTGGCCATGAGGAAACTCTCTAGAAATGCCAGGCTATTAAATAATATATTTATAGTAGTAAAAAGGTAGAAGTGATTCAAGTGACCATGAATGGATGGATGGGTGCATATATGCAAGGATGGTAAGCATAATGCAGCATCCACATAAAATTGATTCTATTCAGGTTTTACAAAATAGAAGAGTATGACACACGCTAAAATCAATGAACTCTAAAGAATTTATTCTGAGTAAAATAAACATTACAAAAGGAAAAAAGTATTCTCATAAGTTTCAGTAGTGAAAACTCAAATTATTCCAAAAGTAGATGGTGATAATGGTTTTACATCAATATGAAGGTGCTTCATGCTTCTAAACTGTATATTTAGAATAGTTAAAATGGCAAGCTATAATGGTGATTTTGTTATCTATGTCTTACCACAATTAAAAATTTAACAATAAGATATTATGGATATATTAGGAAGTCAAATATTTAAACTGTTCCTTTTCTAAAGAATAAAAAGAGGAGAGAATGAACAAAAGAAAAACCTTACATTTGATATTTCCAACTGCATATGTATTCATATGCACATAGAGAAAGTGCAGGTTTAATTTAATATTTAACAATTTGTCTATACCACATACCCACCTAAAGTACACAGATGTTCCTATAGATAATCACATAACTACATATGGTAACTAAGGCTGTAATGGCTTTAAGTTTATAGTGGTTATAATTTTATGTGACCTAACATCATAAGTCTTAAAATTATGTATACTATCATAAATTACTAATGTTCAGATATTAAAATGAAAAAAAGTAACATATGTGTAGTCATAGGAGCCTTGCATTCCTAAGGTAGAATGTTTGGTAGAATGCCAAATATATAACAGCAAGTGTTTAAAATACAAAACAATGAAAGAATGTGTCCTGTAGTTTTCTTTGACTGGTGACTCTTCTTATCTTTCTCCTTCCCTGCCATTATCCTCTTATCCTGTTGGAAACAAGCTATAAAAAGTTATCTGCTAATGCATCTCAACCTTGAAAGAGGGTCAGCAGTACAGCAATAGTTGGTGTGGATCTATCTATTTATGGCCTCTAAGTAGCACATTTTATGAGTGCCCTGATAACACAGGTTTGCTTTGTCTATCTACTGTTCTTAAGTAATCAAAGTCCCTCACTATTTTTCTTGGTCTTTATTTTTAAGACACAATTGAGATCTATGTCTTTTGGTTCAAAAAATGTTTAATGTGCTCATTGAAAAAATATTTTAAATGACTGGTTTAAGAATGATTATTTCATATAAACTAGAACTCCATTTATGTCAGAAGGCAAAATTTTAATTGCACAAATAAATCAACAATTGCCTGTATCCAGGGATAGGGAGATGGGATTAATTCACTTTGAAAGGACATGAAAGTATTAGTAACTAATTGAACACAAGACTATAATTCACTATACAGTACATTGAAAATGGGTGAATGATATTGTGTTACCTTCAAAACCACAACTTTCAAAGGCTACTAATATTCAATGAAGTGACTGGAATTACTTAATGATTAAAAGGATTGAACAAATTGTATAGGATTATTCACATTAGCTACAACCAATTACTTAGTTATATTAGTGTTACAGTGGAAAATTTTTTGTAAATAAAGATTTTACTCTTCAAAATTCAAAACTATTTGTAGAAATATTTCTAAATTAATAAGATTGAGCTAAAAGGTTAGAAACTTTTAAGACTTGCCAGACTACATTCTCACCAAAAGACATATAATAAGTTTTATGTGATCTCTAATATTGCTGCATATCATTTTCAATTTTGTAAAATTAAATTTTTCCATCTTAAAGACTCCTTAATGACCTCTCCTTATGGATTTTAAGCCATATTTATCTCCTCAAATTTCTGTGTCAAGCTTTTTAAACCGTCTCCTTTTTCTTTTTGTCCTTGTCTACATTCCTTTTTCCCTTCCTTCTTTACTTTGCTCCCCAATCTTCCCACTTCTACATTTTATTCATTCCTACTATAATTATTGCTTTTGATCCTCTATCAACTAGAATATAGACTAAATTGTACATTTGAGAAGGAGGCGTCTCTTTGACCCAAGCAGAACTTAAGGCATGTGAACCATAGTAGCTCTTCTCTGGAACATAGTGAGGGAAAAGGGTATTGCACAAAAAGGGATGAGGCTCTGTCAAAGACCAAAATCAACACACTGCCTTAGCAACAGTTACTCTGAGGATTCAGTGTGCCTTCAGACTAAAGAAGCAAGACAGTCTATCTCTCTGACTATATCCTTATATCTGTTCTGACTTAAGGTCCCCCATTAACTAGCTATTACATGCTTTATACCTATTCGCTTTTCTAGTCCTGTTTCCTCATATAAGAAATAGTATATTTTCCTTTCTTCTTTTAAATAGCAAAAACTCAAAGGATGGGGGAGTAATTTGACCTTGATATAAAGACACCCACTACTCAGCTAAAGAATAAAGTCATAATTTTTTCTTCCCGGTTTCGACTCCAGTGTTTATCGTATTCTTGGTTGTCCTGGAAACCTTCAGTGTATACATCATGACCTCTCCTGAAAAGCTCAACCCCACAGTAGTCCTTCACATTGCCCATTAACAATTTGAAGTAGAACTTTCTTAAAAGAATTATTTTATTTATTTATTTCAGAGAGAGAAAGAGGGAGAAAGAGAGAGAGAGAGAGAGAGAGCGCCAGGGCTTCCAGCCACTGCAAATTAACTCCAGATGCATGTGCCCCCTTGTGCATCTGGCTTACGTGGGTGTTGGATGTTGGAGAATCAAACCAGGATCCTTTGGCTTTGCAGGCAAATGCTTTAACTGCTAAGCCATAGAACTTTTGAATTAACTCTATCTTCTTTCCATATCACCACTATTGTTAATGAATCCACTAATTTGCTACTTTTCATGGTGCCTCTTAGGCAGGCAGCTATACCAAGATGAAGCTGATTATCTCCTACCCAGGCACAGACTGTCAGCACCTCACTGAAGTGAACTCTAAGTGCAAACTCTGTACTTTCCATGGGAAGTTGATGGCCACTGAAGCTGCTGCTAATGCTCCAGGAGATACTCTGGGGATTCAGTAAGAGACAACATCTCAAGGAAACAAGTGGAAGGCAATATAGATGACATCTGGAGCTCTTCTGTGGTCTCTGCATGCATGTGCAAGGAGCATGCACATCTGCATACATAAGTGCATGTGCATACACATGCATGATTACACCATACACCACACATATACCACATAATACATACTCCACACATGTGTGTATACAACACAAATTTCACAATTCTATCACACAACTTCCACTATTTTCATGGTTACTGACACTGTAGGACTTCATTATCTTTCACATGGACCATGGGAGCAACTTCCAAACTGGTCTTCCCACCAGGAGGAACTCTTCATCTATACATCATCTCACTGTCACCAAGGCTAACAGGTGAATATATAAGCAAAAATGACTGTCCATCTTCCAGCGGTGGGGGGGAACTTCCAATGGTTGATCATTGCCTATAGAGTGAAATCTAGACCAACTTCCCTTAAGCTTATTTCCTTATGTTCACTCCTTACTCATGGTTGCATACCAAAATTAGCCAAAATTGTTCATCAAACTTAGTCCACTTCTTACCTCCTTTTATTCACATCCCCTTCTCTCTGATTATTTCCAGATCATAAATACCTGTATATTTCTAGCAGTCAAAAATCCTGTAGTACAAATCATATGTGTCCAGCAAAAAAGAACATTACACAATGTAGCTCACGTAATGTATTGGGTGAGATGAAGACCTTTTCAAATCTCCAAAGGAAACAGAAACTAGTTTATCTACTATCCAAGAAAAAAATTCCAAAGTACTCTATCCTCCTCCATGTGACACTCCAATGTCATGCAGCTTTCCTCACCCCTGGATAGCTCTCCCTAAAGCCCTGTTTCTGTCATCAGAAGGCAAAAAGCACACATATACTACATCTATGACTGACTTTTACATCAGTATTTTTATGGGTACCTGTTATCACTGAAATATAGTGCATGAGCAAATATTAAGTTCCATGTTAGACTAGGGAAGAAGGTATATTACCTCTAATATTAGGGATTCAAAACATTTCCCAATAAACATGGTTCAAAGAGTCTAGGCAGCAAGAATCTCCTACCAGTTCACTATGTTGTTTCACATTTTTAGTTTTAGAAACAGTCTCAAAATGTAACACAGTTTGAATTCCTGATCCTCCTGCCTCCTCCTCCAGAATCCTGGGATTATAGGCAGATGCCATAGTGCCTGAGCTTTTCCTTTTAGTAACTAAATTCATACTTCAGTTCTAAGGATTGTTACCAGACTCTTGGGCATTGTGCTCCCAATTTCAGGGAGCATATACCTATTGCAGCCTACCACATACAATTCTGCAGATAAACTCCAGAAAAATCTGAGACTGTCCTTGTGTCTGATTCTTCTGTGCATTATTCTTTTATCCCATGTAGCCAATGTCTGGCACCTGGTAAAAATCATTGTCTTTTTGATAAGCATGAGTAAAAAGTGTAGAAATCTTGATTCAAATGATCGTTCCTTACAAATATTTTCACAATATAAATTTAGCTGAATGATTGTCTTACACTATATTCCCAAGTTAAGGGCAAAGTTTTACTTCTGTTAAAATAATATATCGTTATAACATGTAAAATGCTTAACCAATACTAAAACCCATTTAAAAAGTATGTGGTTTTCGGGCTTGGTAGATTGCTTAGTAGTTAAGGCATTTGCCTTTGTAGCCTAAGGCCTTACTCCGGTTCAATTCCGCAGGACCCACGTAAGCCAGATGCACAAGGTGGCACATGTGTGTGGAGCTTGTTTGCAGTGGCTGGGGGCCCTGGCGTGCCCATTCTCTTTCTCTCTGCCTCTTCCTATCTCTTTCTCTCTCAGTTAAATAAATAAACAATATTTTAAATATATATTTTAAAAGTATGTGGTTTTCTAGTATGGACAAAGGAAACTGGAGTTCTAGTATGAGTCTTCCCAATACGGAACAAAAGGCATTAACAAAGATGTGACTTTAAAATGTAAACAGTGGTGGGAAGACTGGAGCAAGGACTTCAACTGTAAAAGTCATTTTAAATGAACTCTGTTTGTTTTGTTAATAACCATGGGATTCGTACTGATGTTATGTTCTTTTTACTCAGCCATCATAAAGTGGTCTCCGTGGACCTGCTGACAGCTTCATGAGCTGATTGTGACAACAATCTTTGTCCCATGAAAAGGAATAGGCAAGCAGGGAGTACATATTTTTATAAGTGAACATAAAGAGAACACTCAATAAGCAAGTTCTCTTTCAATCTTGGAAATATATATGCCTTCTGAATATAACATTTTTGAAAGAACATTTGGTTTTCCAGAGCTGAATCAAGGTATTTAACATCTATCCTTGAGAGTCACTTAGAGCAAGACTTCATAAACTTTTTCCACTAGTAATCCTTTTGCACTCAAGAAATTTTTATATGGCTCCAGATATATAGGTATATATAATTGATATATAAATCAAACATTTATTGCTAATAAATAATAAAGAAATATATTTTCAAACAATTCTTTGATATACATATAATTTTCCCATTTATTAAAGCAAAGCAAATTTACATACCAATGAGGTAGATGTACTTGTTTATTTAGATAAAGAATGAAATCATACCTTAAGGTCAAAAAGTACCTCTAGTGTTTTTCAGAGTTGATCAATTTTTTTTGAGAAACATCAATGCTGAGAATGGTACTTTGCATAAACATATAGTATAAAATGGAAGAAAGATGTTTAGGGGCATTTCAGAAATTCAAACTAAAGACTCATTTATCGTTTTGTATAAAACTTCAGGAAGCAACTCAAACAAATTTTATAATCAAATATTCCAAAATAATGCATTCCAAATTGGATACTATTATGTGGAAAAGTGATGATAGGAAACATTAAAAGCCTTTCTTTCCATAATCAAACAAGTATGTTTCTATAACAGCAAAACCATCATATATAAACTAAAAATTACTGCAATTCATAATATACAGTGGTCTCAAATGTAGGCTGAGGTATTTCAGGCAGCATTCATTGGAACTGAGTGGAGTGATAGCATGCTTAGTGTAAAGTGCTCAGAAGGAAGGCTGCAGTGAAGTCACACAAGATAACTTGGACAAGCACTACCAGAAACACCAAGATTCATTATGCATTTAATTTGGAGTTACTTTTGGTTTGCTGCATATCATAAGCCTTTTATTGTTGCCAAATTTTTACAACCTCCACAGATCAACAATTTAAAAAGATGAGACTTAGGGGGCTGGAGAGATGGCTTAGACATTAAGGTGCTTGACTGCAAAGCCAAAGGATCCCAGTTCGACAATCCAGGACCCACATAAGCCAGATGCAGAAGGGGGCACATGCACCTGGAGTTTGTTTGCAGTAGCTGGGGGCCCTGGCATGCCCATTCTTTCCCCGCCACTTTCTCATTCTCAAATAAATAAATAAAATTATATATATATATATATATATATAGAGAGAGAGAGAGAGAAAGAGAGAGAGAGAGAGAGAGAGACAGAGACAGAGACAGAGAGAGACACAGAGAGACAGAGAGAGAGACAGAGAGACAGAGAGAGACAGAGACAGACTTAGTTATGTGTAAGTCATTTAATTCTGTGAGGACAATTCACATGGACCTTGAGTAGTTGGCCCCTGCTCACCTTGGTCTCCTAAATTGTACAGTTTTGTGCCCATGAAGTGTTCAAGAGGAAACAGCATGTGAGGATTATGAAAGTGAGTCAGGGAAGGCATAACATATAAAAATATCAAATTTAAGAGGAAACACTGGCTCAAGAATCATACATCTCAGGTCTCTCCTGATCAATGCAAAGAAAGGGAAATCAAGTCTATTTTCATATACCAATCTATTCATTCCTCCACATTTTTAAAGATGAAAAGATTAACAGAAAATGAGAAACTTGATGCTGAGCCTAAATCATCCATTTCCTCTCAAGTAATGAATCTTCTTTAAATTGAAAGGAAAGTCACATGAACTTCATCCGGCTAAAGGCATTTACGCTATTCATGAGTTTTTCATTAAAGCAAAGAATCCAGTTTCAATTCCTGCAATAGTATGTTTAGGGTTGCAGGTAATATACAGAGCTACTTCAAGCATAAGGAGAACATTTCAGTACAATATAGATACTTTAATTTCTAATTATGGCAGCCTAGGTTTAATTTTATGGAAGACTTGGTCAGTGAAGAAGGATGGATGAGAATTCATCTGTGGTCTCAGCACAGTTCTTGGCTTAACCTCACCACGGTATAGGACAAACTATGATGGACAATTTATTAAAGTCCAAAAAATGTGTGGAAGTTGGATATGTATTCAGTGAAAATAGTTTCTGAACCTTTCACCACAGTATGTGAATAATCATATTTTACTCAAATAAAGAAAAGAGGGCTGGAGAGATGGCTTAGCAGTTTAAGTGCTTGCCTGTGAAGCCTAAGGACCCCAGTTCGAGGCTCGATTCCCGAGGACCCACGTTAGCCAGATGCACAAGGGGGCGCACACGTCTGGAGTTCATTTACAGTGGCTGAAGGCCCTGGCGCGCCCATTCTCTCTCTATATCTCTGCCTCTTTCTCTCTCTGTCTGTTGCTTTAAAATAAAAAAAAATACAAACAAAAAGTTTTTTTAAAAATTTTAAAAAAATAAAGAGGACATTTAAGAAATACAAGTGCTTCCAAATACTAAGCTGGAATTCAAACATTTCTCCCAATCAGATTTTCTACAATATTTAAACATATATTTAAAATAAAGATTTATGTATTCTTTTTTTCCCTCCTAAAATGCTTAACCTGGTAATACAGATTTGACAGATAGTGAAATTGAGCTTTTGTGGCTATGATGGCCCAAGCTTCTGCCTCGTAGTACTTCAATTTCAAATTTCTCTTGCTCACTCTTTTATTTAGCATTCTTCCTTGTTCTGTGTATCCTCCTTTTCCTCTTTCTACTTCTCTGACATGGCTTTCTTCATTTTCAACTTTATGAATTTAAAAATGAGATGTTTTTACTTATGAAATGTCTTACACCTTAAAGAAGATGGGAAGAATATTACTACTAACATCTGGTGAGGATTAAATAAGGAGGTAAGTCAGTCAGTTTCTATAACTGCCTCTACAGATTCAACTGAGCTTAGATAAAGTACTTGTTTGCACATGTGTCTCCGTAGTATGGGTAGTGGTGTGTGTGTGGGGGGGTGTTGTAGGCTCATGTCCAGTGCCTATCTATGTGAAGTCCAGAGGAGAACAGCCAGGTGTCTTTGGATATTGTTCATCCATGTGTTTCCTTGATAAATGAAGTCTCGCTGAACTTGGGGCTACCATTTTCAGACAGACTGGCTGACCTGTGAGTCCTGTCGAGTCTATCTCTGCTCCCCGCAAGACTAGAGGTACATGTGTGTATGGCAATGCCTGGCTCTTTATGTGGTATTAGGGAATTGAACTCATTTCCTAATGGTTATGATACCAGACATAAATTGGCTTGGCAGTTAGGGTAAGAGAATCCCAAAAGTGAATTTCTTTTCCTGTGACTAAAAGTGGGAAATGTCATTAACCATGCAAGGAGAACTTGGACTTTTTTTCTTACCTGGAAAGTTATACCTTCCAGAAAAGATTTTGTAGATTAAGTTTACATACTTCCTAAATGACAGAAATCATGATACCTACCTTGTGTCCCATTTTACAGAAACCTGTGAAATCTGGTCTTTGTCATGTTATATAGAGACATGTAAACCTGATCTTTCTTCCAGTGTCCCTTCCCATTAAAAAAAAAAAAAGGACTGAGTCTCAGGGTGGGCTTCTCAAACCCCCTCCTGCCTCACTGGGTAAGAGCTGTGCCTCCTTCTCTCATTAGGATTCTGAAAACTGAAACCACCTCTTGCCCCTCCTGGGCAAGAGATCCACCTTGGTTTCCTCTCTTACGTTCTGGGCTTAAGCCCCCCTTCTCTCCCCCCTCCTAAAGCTTTCAGCTATAATAAAATCTTTCTGAACCTTATCCTCTGGTCCATGGATTTCCTTCTTCAAATCCATAAGAAAAGGATCTGGAAACACCCCAAATTACCAGTGAATTGCTGTAACAGGAACATCAAAATTCTTGTATCACTTATGAGGCAAGCACTCTTATCTAATAAACCATCTCTCCAGCCATGGAAAGTATGTTTTTTTTTTCCTTTAATCTGCAGCTTTAATTGAACATATAAAAACTCTTTTCTTGTCATAATTCCATAAATAATCCACTGCTAAAACTACTTACACAGCATATACATTGTATTATGTATTGTAAGCCCCTGTGGATTATAATGTAGTATGAACTACAATAATGCCATATTTAAGTACACCCTGGCATGTTCATATTTTTTTCTATGTTGACTACCTTGTTTATTTATTTTTCAACTGAACAACAATAAGTTTTTCTTCCTCTATCCTCTCCCTACCTTCTTCATCCCTCCTTTCAGATTTGTTGTTGTTATAAGCATGCAACTTGTTTTCATTTGTATAATCTACCAACTTTATAGTGTGTGGACCAGTATTCCAATGAAGGTTTTTGGACCACTAAGGGGTCAAAAGATGAAGCATGAAGTTAATTAGAACTCTCAAATAATATGCAAAATATGCTGTAGGTAGGTTATTTTTTGGAATAAAGGCTAGAGCTTTTTGTTATCCAATAGATGGGTAACAATAATATGTAAAGAATCAGGAGAATGGCAAACAAGTGAGGAGGAAGTTTCAAAAACTGTTTTTATAGCAAGAATGGTAGAAAGTTGACTCATATTCTTGTAAATTAAGAACAAAGATTACAAAATCCTATTTGATAACAAATCAGCAAAACAAAGTCTTGCTAAATTAAACTTATGTAACTTCATTTATATATTTACTTATTTATTTTTATTTACGAGAGAAAGAGAGAGGCAATTTATGTGTTAGGTCCGCTAGCCACGGCAAATGAACTCCAGACACATGTGACACCTTGTGCACATGCATCTCCTTGTGGTATGTGTCACTTTGTGCTCCTGGCTTACATGGGTTCTAGGGAGTCAAACCTGGGTCCTTAAGCTTCACAGTCAAATGCTTTAGCTGCTAAGCCATCTCTCCAGCCCCTATTTTATTTGTGTAAAAATATTTTTATATTACACTTGTCAACACCCTTACTTCCTTGGTTCCCAGATGGTCATATGGCCTAACTCTTAAACTTGACAAGAATCTGAGTTCAGTACATTAAGTGACATAAAACGTGTACAATGCCTTGTCTTTGTCTTGTTTACAGTAAAACTGCTGAATGAACAGATGATAGTGAATTCTGCTGCTCACTTTTTTTTTTTTTTTTTTTTTTTTTTTTTTGGTTTTTCGAGGTAGAGTTTCACTCTGGCTCAGGCTGACCTGGAATTCACTATGTAGTCTCAGGGTGGCCTCGAACTCTTGGCGACCCTCCTACCTCTGCTTCCCGAGTGCTGGGATTAAAGGCGTGCGCCACCACGCCCGGCTGCTGCTCACGTTTTTAAGGGCAATCTCAGAGATAGTCAAGCTATCACTTTCATGTGTCATTGATTCTATTCAAATGATAAGACTATGTTTTTCAATTTTGTTTAACCTCAAAATTTGAATTTAAAAGCATTATGTGACTCTTTGTATTCTGAGATGAAGATACCCATAAGTGTCACAGAGAAATTTTTAAGTTGCCTGTTTTCTTTTCAGGATTATATAGTGATATATATATATATATATATATATATATATATATATATATATATATATATATATATATAGAGAGAGAGAGAGAGAGAGAGAGAGAGAGAGAGAGAGAGTGATGTTACAGTCTTGGATCACCTCACCTGCACCTCCATTTCCCTGAAGGCCCTCTTCAGTAGACTTTGGTATTCACTGTGGAGTAATTAGAGCTTCTTTCAGTTTCTGGGGGGAAGGGTGTACCTCAAGATATTTCTAGCAACACAGTGGCTCTTACAATGTTCCTGCCCCCTTTTCTGCAATTGTCAATGAGCCTTGGCAGGTATGTTAGCCGTTTGCTTTTAATGTTGAGTTTTCTGTAGCCTCTGTATTTCTGTTATGTTTTTAAGGGAAGGACAAGATATTTTTAAAGAGTAATGAAGGGACAAAAATGAAAAGGTAAAAATGAGTGTGACATACCTGTATCCAACTATGTATTTTTTAAGTTTTAAATTTATTTATTTGCACCTCTTTGTGTGTGTGCATGTGCGTGTGTGTGTGTGTGCGTGCATGCGTGTATGTGCATGGCAGGTCTTTGTGCTGGCTTTTGTGTCCACCTTTACATGAGTGTCTAGAAAATTGAAATAGTTAATCCACTGATTCATCTCCCCATACCCTATTATGAATTTTTGAACAAATTAAATTGGTGTTAATCCTCTGAAACATTTAAATTTTAACATTAAAGTTAAATTGCCAATATTTTACCCTTATTTATGGTTTCTATTTGTTTCATAATCTAATATGAAGAACAAAACACTGCATGTGGCTGTGGCTTTCATAGCTACATTTAAGTTTGTGATGGAAACTTCTTCATACTACTTGACTACTTGATTCATTAAGAATTTCACAGGAATTTCTTCTATTTATGCCATTTCCAGGAATGAATCTATTGCCAATAGGAATTATTTATTTTTTTTATTTGGAATACAGAGGTTTAGGTTCGTCCATTCTGGAGTTTTAAAATATAATTTGTTTTTGTTGATTGCCATCCCCTCTCCTAAACCCAACCTCCCTTTCCCACCTAAACCCTCCCCTAGCATCTTCCCCCCTTTTGTTCTTTACATTTGCTTTTGGTTATCATTCTACCATTACAGAGAGATTCTTAAAGATATTACAAGATAATACTCACACATCAGAAAGAACATGCAGTCTTGGTCTTTTTGAATTTGGGCCACTCCAATTAACATGATTCTTTTCCAGGTCCATCCCTCTTCCTACAAATTTTATAACTTCGTTTTTCCGTACTGCTAAAAAGAATCACATTGTGCATATGTACCACATTTTCATTATCTATTCATCTGTTGATGGACATCTAAGCTGATTCCAGTTCTTACATATTGCAAATAGAGCCAGAATTAATATGAATGACACTTCAGACAGAGGATAATAACCAGAATCTACAAAGAACTGCAAAGTTTAAACAATAATAAAATAATGAATCTACCAATCACCAATTGGGTTAATGAAATAAATAGACAGCTCAATGAACATTTTAAAGTGTGATAAATGAATTTTCACTAATCCATTTTCTTAATCTTTTCCCATTCACAACTGTGTCAAAAGTACACTTATGTTGCATTATTATTAAATACTACCATGAAATTCATTGATGAAATATCCATTCAAAAAACCAAAATACAACTGAAGGCTCAGGTACCATTCCAGAAGAGGTGATAAAGAATATAAGAACCAAAGGAAGGGTAGTAGTGTTTACAATATTGTCCTCCACACAACGTGGCTTTAATGTTGATATTCATGACCTCATAGTGAGAGATGCTAACTACACAAGACCTGCATAACAGGAGGAAAATAATGATGACATCAAAATAGAAAAGAGATTAAGTTGGAAAAAAGATGTGATTGAGTGGAGGGGGCATTGGGGAGGGAAACAAAGGTTGTGGAAGGAGATTATGATCATGATATATTGTCTATATTGAAATTGTCAATTTTAAGGGCTGGAGAGATGGCTCAGCAGTTAAGTGATTGCCTACAAAACCTAATAACCTGGGTTCAATTCCCCAGTACCCAAGTAAAGCCAGATGCACAAAGTGGCACATGCTTCTGGAGTTTGATTGCACTGGCTATAGACCCTAGTGCATCCATTCTCTCTCTCTCTCTCTCTCTCTCTCTCTCTCCTCTCTTTCTTTTCTTTCTCTCTGTCCCCTTGAAGCTAATAAATATTTATAAGAATTAAAAAAAAATAAAAAGAGAAAGAAAATGAGAGAAATAAGAAACCCAAGATACTGAGATTCATCAATCTGAAAATAATTCTCCAAAGTAGCAAAAAAAAAAAAAAGTATCCTCTTAGTGGCAGTTCTGTGGCTATGAGCAATGTAACCAAGCCAGTATATCGAGATACCATTCCTCAAAGTTGTGTGTAAGGGTCTCCTTTCTTCCTTGTCTTCTTCCTAGCCATTTTCTATACTAAATGCTTAGTTTTTCAATTTGCATCTCTATTTTGCTTTTTGTTTGGTTTCCTTCCTTTTTCATCATAGAATGGGGAAAAACTTTTAAAGGAATTTCATTTAAAATACAGAATTTAATTTGAAAAATGAAATTTATTTGAAATACTAACTATAGCCACCAATAAGCATTTGCTACACATCTATTCTCTGCATTAACATTAAGCGCTGAGGGCCCAAGAGAAATTGCATAGAATCAGTGTGCTTACATGTGACCCAAGAGTAGAGATAATGAGATAGAGATCAAATAAAACAAGTTAACTGTCTAATACTAACATGTACCCAAGAGTTTCCTGGCCGAGATGATATGATGAATTCTACCTAGAAGGAAGGGTATCAGAGACTAACCATACAAAACAAAAGGATGTGGAAATAAAGGATGAGACTACCTTATACTTTTGTAGCTTTCTTCCAGTAAAGGAAAGCTAGTTAAGACATTTAAAACAATGGTTTTAAGAAATTTAACTGCTAGCAAGATAGTGGGCAATTTTAGGTTTAAGAAGTAAGAATAGAAGCACCAACATACAAGTCTGCCATTTGGGTACTTCTTCTGTGGTGCCATCTGGTAAGCTAACAGGATGTCTACCAGCTGAGAAACTGAGCAAAACATTTGACAATCTCATAGGTCCAAAGGAACAAAATTGATAGTGGAAGATCACTGAACTGCGTAGGAGCCTGAAAGCCATGCCAGGCTATGGAAGGGACCCAGAATTACCCTGAAGAAATCTGCAATCATTCACAGGAATGCCATCCATGTGCAGGCACATGTGGTATGCAATAAATACGTGTTGAACAACTGATCAGATTGTCAGGAGCTGAAGGATAACCCAGTGGTAGAGTACTTGGCTAGTAGGCACAAGGCCCTGGGTTTTATCCATAACAACACACATGTGCATGCACACACACACATACACACAGAGAGAGAGAGAGAGAGAGAGAGAGAGAGAGAGAGAGAGTGATGTTACAGTCTTGGATCACCTCACCTGCACCTCCATTTCCCTGAAGGCCCTCTTCAGTAGACTTTGGTATTCACTGTGGAGTAATTAGAGCTTCTTTCAGTTTCTGGGGGGAAGGGTGTACCTCAAGATATTTCTAGCAACACAGTGGCTCTTACAATGTTCCTGCCCCCTTTTCTGCAATTGTCAATGAGCCTTGGCAGGTATGTTAGCCGTTTGCTTTTAATGTTGAGTTTTCTGTAGCCTCTGTATTTCTGTTATGTTTTTAAGGGAAGGACAAGATATTTTTAAAGAGTAATGAAGGGACAAAAATGAAAAGGTAAAAATGAGTGTGACATACCTGTATCCAACTATGTATTTTTTAAGTTTTAAATTTATTTATTTGCACCTCTTTGTGTGTGTGCATGTGCGTGTGTGTGTGTGTGCGTGCATGCGTGTATGTGCATGGCAGGTCTTTGTGCTGGCTTTTGTGTCCACCTTTACATGAGTGGCTAGAAAATTGAAATAGTTAATCCACTGATTCATCTCCCCATACCCTATTATGAATTTTTGAACAAATTAAATTGGTGTTAATCCTCTGAAACATTTAAATTTTAACATTAAAGTTAAATTGCCAATATTTTACCCTTATTTATGGTTTCTATTTGTTTCATAATCTAATATGAAGAACAAAACACTGCATGTGGCTGTGGCTTTCATAGCTACATTTAAGTTTGTGATGGAAACTTCTTCATACTACTTGACTACTTGATTCATTAAGAATTTCACAGGAATTTCTTCTATTTATGCCATTTCCAGGAATGAATCTATTGCCAATAGGAATTATTTATTTTTTTTATTTGGAATACAGAGGTTTAGGTTCGTCCATTCTGGAGTTTTAAAATATAATTTGTTTTTGTTGATTGCCATCCCCTCTCCTAAACCCAACCTCCCTTTCCCACCTAAACCCTCCCCTAGCATCTTCCCCCCTTTTGTTCTTTACATTTGCTTTTGGTTATCATTCTACCATTACAGAGAGATTCTTAAAGATATTACAAGATAATACTCACACATCAGAAAGAACATGCAGTCTTGGTCTTTTTGAATTTGGGCCACTCCAATTAACATGATTCTTTTCCAGGTCCATCCCTCTTCCTACAAATTTTATAACTTCGTTTTTCCGTACTGCTAAAAAGAATCACATTGTGCATATGTACCACATTTTCATTATCTATTCATCTGTTGATGGACATCTAAGCTGATTCCAGTTCTTACATATTGCAAATAGAGCCAGAATTAATATGAATGACACTTCAGACAGAGGATAATAACCAGAATCTACAAAGAACTGCAAAGTTTAAACAATAATAAAATAATGAATCTACCAATCACCAATTGGGTTAATGAAATAAATAGACAGCTCAATGAACATTTTAAAGTGTGATAAATGAATTTTCACTAATCCATTTTCTTAATCTTTTCCCATTCACAACTGTGTCAAAAGTACACTTATGTTGCATTATTATTAAATACTACCATGAAATTCATTGATGAAATATCCATTCAAAAAACCAAAATACAACTGAAGGCTCAGGTACCATTCCAGAAGAGGTGATAAAGAATATAAGAACCAAAGGAAGGGTAGTAGTGTTTACAATATTGTCCTCCACACAACGTGGCTTTAATGTTGATATTCATGACCTCATAGTGAGAGATGCTAACTACACAAGACCTGCATAACAGGAGGAAAATAATGATGACATCAAAATAGAAAAGAGATTAAGTTGGAAAAAAGATGTGATTGAGTGGAGGGGGCATTGGGGAGGGAAACAAAGGTTGTGGAAGGAGATTATGATCATGATATATTGTCTATATTGAAATTGTCAATTTTAAGGGCTGGAGAGATGGCTCAGCAGTTAAGTGATTGCCTACAAAACCTAATAACCTGGGTTCAATTCCCCAGTACCCAAGTAAAGCCAGATGCACAAAGTGGCACATGCTTCTGGAGTTTGATTGCACTGGCTATAGACCCTAGTGCATCCATTCTCTCTCTCTCTCTCTCTCTCTCTCTCTCTCTCCTCTCTTTCTTTTCTTTCTCTCTGTCCCCTTGAAGCTAATAAATATTTATAAGAATTAAAAAAAAATAAAAAGAGAAAGAAAATGAGAGAAATAAGAAACCCAAGATACTGAGATTCATCAATCTGAAAATAATTCTCCAAAGTAGCAAAAAAAAAAAAAAGTATCCTCTTAGTGGCAGTTCTGTGGCTATGAGCAATGTAACCAAGCCAGTATATCGAGATACCATTCCTCAAAGTTGTGTGTAAGGGTCTCCTTTCTTCCTTGTCTTCTTCCTAGCCATTTTCTATACTAAATGCTTAGTTTTTCAATTTGCATCTCTATTTTGCTTTTTGTTTGGTTTCCTTCCTTTTTCATCATAGAATGGGGAAAAACTTTTAAAGGAATTTCATTTAAAATACAGAATTTAATTTGAAAAATGAAATTTATTTGAAATACTAACTATAGCCACCAATAAGCATTTGCTACACATCTATTCTCTGCATTAACATTAAGCGCTGAGGGCCCAAGAGAAATTGCATAGAATCAGTGTGCTTACATGTGACCCAAGAGTAGAGATAATGAGATAGAGATCAAATAAAACAAGTTAACTGTCTAATACTAACATGTACCCAAGAGTTTCCTGGCCGAGATGATATGATGAATTCTACCTAGAAGGAAGGGTATCAGAGACTAACCATACAAAACAAAAGGATGTGGAAATAAAGGATGAGACTACCTTATACTTTTGTAGCTTTCTTCCAGTAAAGGAAAGCTAGTTAAGACATTTAAAACAATGGTTTTAAGAAATTTAACTGCTAGCAAGATAGTGGGCAATTTTAGGTTTAAGAAGTAAGAATAGAAGCACCAACATACAAGTCTGCCATTTGGGTACTTCTTCTGTGGTGCCATCTGGTAAGCTAACAGGATGTCTACCAGCTGAGAAACTGAGCAAAACATTTGACAATCTCATAGGTCCAAAGGAACAAAATTGATAGTGGAAGATCACTGAACTGCGTAGGAGCCTGAAAGCCATGCCAGGCTATGGAAGGGACCCAGAATTACCCTGAAGAAATCTGCAATCATTCACAGGAATGCCATCCATGTGCAGGCACATGTGGTATGCAATAAATACGTGTTGAACAACTGATCAGATTGTCAGGAGCTGAAGGATAACCCAGTGGTAGAGTACTTGGCTAGTAGGCACAAGGCCCTGGGTTTTATCCATAACAACACACATGTGCATGCACACACACACATACACACAGAGAGAGAGAGAGAGAGAGAGAGAGAGAGAGAGAGAGAGAGAGAGAGAGAGGGAGGGAGGGAGGGAGGGAGGGAGGGAGGGAGGGAGGGAGGGAGGGAGGGAGGGAAGGAGGGAGGGAGAAAGAAAGAGAGAGAAATCTAATAGATTAAATGATCATGTCAGTGAATCACAGGAGTGATTTCTGCCTCCTTATGGCCAGCTGCCCCATCAAGGAACATACAGTGAGTGGCTGGGTAGTCATATGGCAAGGCAAGTGAGTATCAAGGGCCAAAATAATGCAATTTTAGAAAGTTCTTAGGTAGAGAGATTAGGCAAGAATGGAGAGCGGCAAGGCAATACAACTGAGTCATCCACCTCTAACCATGTCTGCCCACTTGCAAAATGCAAAGATAGAGAGGGGAGGAAAAGGAAACAAGAACAAAGAATGGCAGAATGGGCAAGAACCAAGTTAATAAATAAGGAAATACCCATTCTATTAGACATCAGTCATAGTTTCTTACACTTGTACAGGAAACATATTCCTTAGCTCCACAATGATATTAACTAATTATATTGATGTCAGTTGCACTTTTTATAATATTGGTACTGAGTATATTTTAAATATGGCTTATAGGGATCTCACTCTCTTGACTGATTTGTAATCCACTTCTAGTTCCCATTATTTTAACTAGTTAAATTATTGTCCTCACCTTGTAGCAATTACTTTCCAAATTCTAAAATAGGAAGGTTTCATGTTGACCTTTCAGAAGGGGGACTTATTCAATCTCTACATGTTTTCTGGACAAATGAGAATTGTGAGTGAATAAAGGGCTGAGTTTCCATTTTCTAGTGGAATGATAAATGAGGTGAGCCTAACATAGTTTTATACAGAATATAAAATAAAGATTTGTCTTTCTTTGCCTCTTATCATGCTTAGAAGAACAAGTTTATGCAGACCTGGACATATTGAACTGTGTTCTGCAGATGGTATGTGTTTATAAATATCTTTAAAAATCTTTATCCTTGCTTTCTTCTCTTTCAAGCAGGTATTTTATATGGTGTGCATTAATGTGAAATCGTTTAAGGGGTGAGAAATATGAAGTCAAGAAATTCTTAGTTCAGGATCTTAAAAGTAGTGAGAACTTGGCTGCATTGCATACCCTTGGAAAATTATGACACAGTTTTTATCACATGAACAGAATTGCACTGAAGGTATAAATTTAATAAGGGAAAGAGGAACAAAAATTACATGTAGCCCACAACCCACAGAATTAGCCTGTAGAAATTTGGAATTTCCTGTCAACTGTTTCAAAGTTTGGGTTTTACTCAGAAACTGTGATAACATTGCATTTGCTTCTCATTTCCCTGGCCTTACAAACCAAGAGAGCATCCTATAGAAATCGTACATTAACAGTCCGTAATCTCAAACTTCTTCATTCATAGGTCATTATGGGACTTCAGTGAAATAAAACAAATCAAAACAAAAGGTTAATAGGTCCTTATAGGATTTTTTTTCTGAGAATTTTTTTTCTTGAACAATGATGAACATATGGCTAGATGACATTTGGAGATTTAACCCTTTGGAAATGCAAGGGCACAGGTATCTGTGCTTTCAAAAGAATTTTGTAACCAGAAGCACATGAATCAAGATGACTGAAACAGGGAACTATCATTGTTCACTCTCTTTTTTTTTTCCTGACCTAAGTAAATAATTAAAGAATTAAGTCCTCACAAAAACCAACCTTGAACATCTCCTTACTCTGTAGATGCATATAATAACCATGTGTGGTAATGTGGTTTTCCAGATAAGGTCAGATGGATTTTTTTTTTTTGTATCTGCTGAGAATTAGAAGTCAGTACCTATCAAAACACAACTTCTCTATCAATTTCCCAAAGAGCTTAAACTTATTTAACCTAAGCCCAAGGTTGAGGAGATTGTTCAGTGCAAAAAACAAAAACAAAAAAGCTTGCCATTTATGCTACAGTATACAAGAGTTTGATCCACATAAAATAAGTAAAAAGTTGGAAGCCATAGAGGACTTCTGTAATCCCAGCATGTTGATGCTGGTGATGAGATATGAAGAAAAGGCAGGAGAATTTCCAAGAAGTTCTTGGCAAGCATAGTAAAAAACATCAAAGCGAGAATGCAGAGGAGAAAACTGCTCCAAATGAGGTGGACAAGGGGAGGAGTGACCTGAAAGTTGTTCTAGTCCCTCTACATGCACACCATGGCACACATACATCTACAATCACACCCATGAACACATATATATGAACATACACATAAATAAATAATACTACAAATTTTTAAGACTGAAAATCATACTTTTCACAGATGCACTTATCCTGTATCAAAATCTCTTCCGGACCATATAGATCAAAACACAGGAGGAAAGCACTTATGAACTAGTTGTTTTAAGCTAAATTTACTCTCAAAAAGAATATAAAAATCAATTAAACATCTTGTCACTGCAAATGAATGTCATATGACTGAGCCACTTTTTCTAACTAGCTTCATGTGGGCGCTAGGGAATCGAACCCTGGCAGGCAGACTTTACAAGCAAGCACCCTTAACTGCTGAGCCATCTCCCTAAGCCCCTCAATTCTTTACAATCATGTTCAGTTGTCAATTACATAATCTGATACTTCAAAGTGTCAAGTATTAATGTTACCTGCCTCTTTCAGTTGATTTCCCTCTCCAGAGACATCTTGGTAGAAATATATATAGCTACTTACTGAATTTTTCCATTCTAGTCATTATCCTATCCCTTTGAGTACAGAAGACGAAAATTTTCTCCCACTCTTCCCACTCACACATACACCTCCCATAAACCTTCCATTTTCATCTTCCCACTGTGTTCCTCATGGAATTTTGCTTAGTCTGTCATTTAGTTTTTACATTAGAATGTCTCTATAAATCCTACCTCAATTCATCATTTTGTTGTTCTTACAATTAGCCATGGTCTTGTGTCTGTTTGCTTAGCTTTATGTATACTTACTATTAATGTATTTCTCAATTGTCCTCAAGTTGTGTGTGATTCTCAAGAAACTGGGACAATTTCATACGTCTGGATAAATTCCCTCTGTCTCCTAAGCTGCTCCAACTTGGCTCATTGGCCATCTACACCTGCATTAGCAATCTTTAACCACAAATTCAGTGACTTATAACTGCACACATTCACTATGTCACAATCTCTTGAGTCAAGAGTTCAGGCACAGCAGAGCTGAATTCTCTGTTCAGAATCTCACTGTGCTAAATTCAAGGCATTGGCCCAGATTCAATTCTCATCTGAAGCTTAGGGTCCTCTGTGAAATTCCTTGGCTCTTGGTCGGATTCAGATCCTTGTGATTATGGAACTAAGTCTCTAGGCATCTATAAACCACCTCCCTGTATTCCCTGTCACATATCCTCAGCCATATAAGTGGTTGTCTGATTCTTAAAGGTGAGTAGGAGAGGGATGGAGATATGGGTTAGCAGTTAAAGGCACTTGCATGCAAACCCTGCCATTTTGAGTTTAATTCCCAAGTATCTATGTGAAACCAGACACACAAAGTGGCACATGTGCCTGACTTTGTGTACAATAGCAAGAGGCCCTGGCATGTCCATTCAGTCTCTCTCAATCTCTCTCTCTCTCTCTCTCTCTCTCTCTTTAATTCTTTCTCTAGCAAAATATTTTTTTTAAAAAAGGTGACTAGGAGGGCATATATATATATATTATTGACAACTTCTCTACTTATAGATAACAAACCAAGGTATTCCCTCCCCTCCTCCACTTTCCCCTTCATAACTATGCTCTTTATCATATCCTCATATACCCTCCCTCTCTCCATTAATCTCTCTTTTAATTTGATCTCATCATCTTTTTCTCCTATTATGAGAGTCTTGTGTAGGTATTGCTAGGCACTGTGAGGTCATGAATATTGAAGCCAATTTCTGTACAGACAGCTGTACAGTACCCTTCCTTTGACTCTTACATTCTTTCTGCCACCTCTTACTCAATGGACCCTAAGCCTTGGAGGGTGTGAGATGTTTTAGTGCTGGACACTCCTCTGTCCCTTCTCAGCACTGTGTTGCCTTTTGGATCATCCAGTGGTCATCGCCATCTGAAAAGAGAAGCTTCTCTAACCAGAAGCAAGAGTAGCATTAATATATGAATATGAACATTAAGTGTAGTGCTTTCAGGGCAATTCCATGAGAATAATATATGTATTTATCCAGACAAGAGCAGGCTTTATACCAATAAGGCTCATGACCTCCCATCCATAGGCTTTAGATTACGTTTTCAGTACCAGGCATGTATTCCCACCCCCCATAGAGTGGGCCTTCAGTCCAATTAAAGAGCAGTTGGTTTCTCCCAGAACATCTTTAATGTTTCACATCTCCCTGACTTCTTTCCTTATGATCCCTTTTACTTTCTTTTTAAAAAATTATTTATTTGAGAAAGAGAGAGAGAAAGAGGTAGATAGGGAGAGAGAATGGACATGCCAGGGCCTCTAGTCCATGCAAATTAACTCCAGATATTTGTGCCACCACGTGCATCTGGCTTACATGGATACTGTGGAATGGAACCTGGGTCCTTTGGTTTTGAAGGCAAGTGACTTAAGTGCTAAGCCATCTCTCCAGCCCCTATTTTATTTTTTTAAATATTTTAATTTATTTATTTTCAAGCCATAGGATATTTTTTTTAAATTTTATTTATTTATTTATTTGAGAGTGACAGAAACAAAGAGAAAGACAGATAGAGGGAGAGAGAGAGAATGGGCGTGCCAGGGCTTCCAGCCTCTGCAAACGAACTCCAGACGCGTGTGCCCCCTTGTGCATCAGGCTAACATGGGACCTGGGGAACTGAGCCTCGAACTGGGGTAAGCCATAGGATCTTTTTTTAAATAGACTCACTTGAGTAAGTCAGACCTGAGCCAGGATAATCTCTCCTTCAATGAACTTAAACCCAACTTATTTAGGGACCAGAAAATATGTGCAAAATTTCTTTTCCATCACTATAAAACATAATCCTGGAAGTGACATAGTATAATATCCACAAGGCCTGCTCACACTTGAGGGAGGGGATTGTATAAGCATGTGTATCAGAAGGTGAAAATATTTTAGGACTGTGCCTACTACTATATCTAAATATGGAAGCCATCCAGGACTCTCTCTTCATTACTACTATGGGCATTCCCTTAACCTTTCTCTATAGTTCAATTCTCTGCTTCCTGAAATTCATTTTTTTTTTCCTTCTTGATTCATCCCATGAGGTAGAAGAATTTCCTCACTTTACTGAACGGAGTATTTTGGGGTTTTTAGACATTCAATGTTAAGTGTTGGTTTGAAGCTGTTTCTCTTCTGAATTTTGAATGTTATCGTCCCAGTGCCTACTAGCTCCTACTAGTGCTAATGAAAAGTCTGTCTTATACATAGTGCTTTACAAGAAACCTGTGTTATTCCCCCTGAGAGTTTAAAGGATAAATGACCTGTCTTCAGCTTTTTTTCTAATGTGCACTGGAGTTGGTTTAATTCACCTATTGTTCTAACCACCACTAATCTATTTCAATCAGGGCATTCATGTTCGTCATGACTTCTGGAATAAAAGGTTTTAAATAATTTATCAGTGATTTACTTCCCTCCATATTCTCTGTCCTCTTACAGAACTTCAATTACTTTACATTCTTCATGGGTCTCTCTTTGTTTTGGAGATGGCATCTTTCTGGAAGATTCTGTTAAATTTTTTATTTCTTATTTTTTGTTAGTTATGTACACATTGTGTATACAGTTAAGTTGGTACCATCATGAGCCTCCTCCCTGTCCTCCTCTCTCTGCAGGGACCCTCCTCATTGGGGAATATGTGTCGTGCATTGTATGGTTAGCCATCACTTATGGGTAGGACGCAATGTCTATGTGTCATGACCCAATATGTGGCTCTGAAATTCTTTCTGTCCCCTCCTCTGCAAATTTCCCTGAGCCATGTTGGGTTCGTTTTAGGTCTACTTCAGTGATGAGGTCTTGGAGCCTCTGTATCTCTGGATATCTGGTTTGGTATGAGTTGAATATTCTCTGTGTCTATCTTCTTCACCCATATGCTGGTACCAGGTTCATCAAGAAAGCAGCACTCATACTTATTTCCCCAATTATTCTTAGTTTCAGCTGGGGCCTTTTTGAGGTGTTATGAGCTCGTTCTCTCCTTAGAAACTGTGTTCATCTGAAAAAGAGAAGCAAATTCTCCAATAGAGAATGAAGTTAGTGCCAGATAAATGGGGTAACCTTTGTTGTTTAGAGAGATTGTAATAGGTGTAGGCCTTACAGCCTGTGATTGATGGGAACTTGGTGATGGAGAGTGGTCTCATTTTGGATATGGTTCTGACTTGATTCCCAACTCCAGCTATGGGTTCTGTTCCACTTAGCAGATCAGTTAGTCAAATCATGAGCAGTTGGTTTTCCACTATGGCTATGTATCACTATTGTAGTTGTGTGAGCATCACATCAGGTTATTTGCTGCTGAGTAGGTTACACCATGAGTTGCTTGGACAGATATTGGTCATTTTCCCCCAGTTGCTCATGTAGCACCTTCTGGCACTAGACAAGCTAACTGGGGACTGACTCTTTTCCAGCTTCCAACCATGTCACCTCATGTTCCGTACCAACAGCATATTGTGTCTTCATCTGTAGGGTCTTATCACTAACCTTTTGTGGGTCATCAAGTACTGTGACAGAAATCTGTCTTCTTTAGGGAAACCTTGTAGGTCTCTCTGATAAAGAGCTCATTGTGGATGAAAGCCACATTCTGGTACTGGGAGTTACAGGTCAGTGCCCAAGAAGAGAAGGAAAAAAAAATGACAGGTAATATAAAAGAAATAGAGAGAAGATGGAGAGAGAGAGAGAGAAACAGAAAGAGGAGAAGATTAAGGTCAGTCTTCATCGTACCCTCTCCAGGGCCTTGTGGAGTTAGCCCACAGTTATTGGTATGATAAATGTCTCTGCATATCATGACCCAACATGTGGCTCTGACATTCTTTCTGTCCCCTCTTCCACAAAATTTTCCTGAGCCATGTTGGGTTCATTTTCGGTCTGCTTCAGTGATGAGGTGTTGGGGGCCTCTGAGGCTCTGGCTCTCTGATTTGGTAGGAGTTGATTTTTCTGTGTTGGTCTCCTTCCCCCTTGTGCTGGTATCCGGTTCATCAGGAAAACAGCACCCTTAGTTTTATCCAGGGCCCTTTTGAGGTATGATAGGGTGGCTCTCTCCTTAGGATCTGCATCTCTCTGAAAAAGAGAAGCAGATTCTCCAACGGAGAGTAAGTTAGTTCCAGGACAAATGAAATAACCCTTACTTTTTTTATAGAGAGTTTAATAAATGTAGGCCCTCTTGTAGCCCATGATTGATGGTAGCTTGATATTGGAGAGAGGGTTTATGTTTGGATATGATTCTGACTTGTTTCCCAGCTCCAGCTATGGGTCCCGTACCACTGAGGGGATGAGTTAGCCAAATCAAGAGCAGTTGGTTCCCCACCATGGCTGTGTGCCACTATTGCACTGTGTGGGCATCACAACCGGTTATTTGTTGATAAGTAGGTTAGACCATGAGTTGTTTGGAGAGATATTGGTCATTTCCCCCTGTCACCCATGTAGCACCTTCTGGCACTAGATACGCTGAATGTCTGGGGACTGACTCTTTCCTGGCTTCCAGTCATGCCATTCCATTTTATGTGTCAGTTGCATATGGTGTCTTCAGCAACAGGGTCTTACCACTAACCTTTGGTGGGTCACCAAGTACTCTGACAGAAATCTGACATTCTTTTAGGAAACCTTGTATGTTTCTCTGATCAAAAGCTAGTTGTGGATGACAGCCCCATGCTGGTACTGGGAGTCACAGGTCAGTGCCCACTAAGAAAATGAGGAAGAATGTAACTAATATACAAGAGTTAGGGAGGATAGAGGGGGGGGGGGAGAGGGAGGGAGGGAAGATGTAGAAGGTTTAGGTTAGATTGATCCTCTCACTTTCAATTTTTATTCCTTTTATTTCTTTCTCCTGTCTTACTACTTGAGCTAGGACTCCCAGTACTATGTTGAAGACCACAGGTGAGATTGGATACCTTTGTCTTGTTCCTGATCTCAATGGGAATTCCTTCAGTGTCTCCCCATTAAGTATCATTTGGGCTTTAGGAACTCTCTCTCTCTCTCTCTCTCTCTCTCTCTCTCTCTCTCTCTCTCTCTCTCCATATATATATATATATATATATATATATATATATATATCTTTTATTATATTGAGATATAAATCGACCATGCTAATTCTCTCCAATGTTTTGATCATGAAGTGATGTTGTATTTTGTCAAAGGCCTTTTCTCCATCTATTGAAATGATCATATGGTTCTTGTGTTTAAACTTATTTATGTGGTGTATTGCATTGCTATATTTCCATATGTCGAACCACCCCTACATTCCTGGGATGAAGCCCACTTGATCAAGATCAATAATGCTTTTGATGTGTTGTTGGATTCGTTTGCGAGGATTTTGTTCAGGATCTTTGTGTCTAAGTGTATCATAGAAATAAGCCAGTAGTTTTCTTTTCTTTTGGCATCTCTGCCTGGTTTTGGTATTGTGGTAAAACTCGCTTCATAGAAGGATTTGGGGAGCTTTCTCTGTACTCCAATTGTGTGGCACAGTTTGAGAAAGATTGGTTTCAGTTCTTCCATGAAGGTTTGATAGAATTCAGCTGAGAAGCCATCTGGTCCTGGACTCTTCTTTTTGGGGAGGTTTTTGATTACCTTTCCAATCTCAATGAGTGTGATAGGTTTGTTTAGGAGATTAAGCTTCTCTGAGTTAGCTTTGGTAGGTGGGATGTGTTCAGGAATTCATCCATTTCATCCATATTATCCAATTTTGTGGAGTAGTTGACTTTAAAATAAGTCCTGCTGATTCTCCCAATTTCATGTAGGTCTGTTGTGATCTCTCCTTTATCATTTCTAACTTTGTTATTTTGAAGCGTCTCTTGTTTTCACTTGATCAAATTGGCCAGGGGTGTGTCAATCTTGTTTATTTTTTTAAAGACCCAGCTCTTTTTTTCATCAATTTTCTTAATTGTTTTCTTAGTTTCCAATTCATTAATTTCTGCTCTGATCTTAATTATTTCTTTCTATCTAGAGCTTTTTGCGTTGGATTCTTCTTGCTTTTCCAGTGATTTTAGGTGGATGGTTAGATTATTGGTTTGGGATATCTCTATCTTTGTTATGTAGGCATTTATTGCTATAAAATTTCCCTTGAGGACAGCTTTCATTGTGTCTTTCATAAGTTTTGGTACAATGTGTTCTTATTTTCATTCATTTCTACAAATTTTGCAATTTCAGTTTTTATTTCATCCACTACCCATTTATTGTTTAAAAGTGTGTTGTTCAGTTTCCAGGAGCCAATAGGATTCTTGGTACATCTTTTGTTCTTAATGGGCACCCAGAATAAAAGAGAAAGAACAAAATGTAAAAAGGGAAAGTCACTCTTTTTGAGCTACAACTCAGAAGAAAGGCAGGTTGAGCAGTGACAGTCTGTGAACAACTTCCTTGAGGGAGGAGCTTCTTGGGGATATAAAACATTATCCCTTAAAGGGAGATGTATTCCTCTCACCTCTTTAGCATATCTGTAGGAAAGGGGTGGTCTCTTGATCAGCTGAATAATTGAGAGGCTCCATCTCCTCTGATCCAAAGTGACTCTTCTCTTTTTAATATTTCCAGAGAAGTAGAAGGCAAGGCTTTGTGTCCTTCAATGATATTCAAGCCTAAAATCTGCCTACCTAATAAAATACTGCCAACAAAGGCAACCAAAACCATCTTCTACCACTGCCAAAATAATAAGAACGGCTTGGTGTAAACACATTTCCATTAGCACGTTATCTACTAAACTAATATCAGTAATGTCTCCTTTGTTACCCCCCAAATTAGCAGACTATTAACATTTATTGAAACAGAACATAATTTTCTTTCTCTTTAAATAAATCCTTTTTTTAAAAAAAACAAATGTTACAATTTATTTCATTTTCATGATTACAGATATTATATAGGGCACAGTAGACAGATAAAAGCAAGCACCTTTCCCACATCTGCATCTGACCAGAGGCAGCAATTTTCCTTTTGAATGATGTGCAGATTAGCTTGAGTTGAAAACCGGCAGCAGCAGGTCTTTGTAATGAAGGTGCTTCTTCATTGGCAACCAAGCATGGTAAGTGTGAGCCATGCTGTGAACTCTGAGTTGGTCATCCAACTCGGGTTAAGGCAGGCACTGTTAAAAGCTTCCTCCCCTTCACTAACACAGGCCACCAGCAATAATTTTGTGACCTAGAGAGACAGCTCATCAATTAAGACATTTGCCTGATAAGCCCAAAGACCCAGTTTTGATTTCCCAGTACCCTCATAAAGCCAGATGCACCAGGTGTCACATGCATCTGGAATTCGTTTGCAGTGGCTACAGGCCCTGGCACACCCATTCTCTCTCTCTCTCTCTCTCTCTCTCTCTCTCTCTCTCTCTCTCTCTCTCTCTGTCACTCTCTATCTCAAATAAATAAGTATTTTTTTTTTCTGAAAGAAAATAGCCATATAATGAATTCAATCTATTAGAAACCAGAAACATGGCCAACTTAACTCCAAAATCTGACTTTAATCAATGGATTTTCCTCAGAGATTTATTACAAATAGCAATTGCTAGGGCTGGCTACCCTTGAGAACTTAAAGTCCTTTGCAAACATCTACTATCTGAAATGAGGAATGATGTTGAGACAAGGTCTCCTCTATAATGCATGTTATCTTAGAACTCACTTTGTAGCTAAGGATAGTCTCACATGCATAGTAATCCTCTTTCTTAGCCTCCTGAGTACTGGGATTACAGTCATGATGCACCATGTCTACTTTAGAATCTTCATTTTTTCACAATGCCCTGTGTAAGACAGATAAAAAGGACCAATAACCTAGATGTACAATTTAATACTCAAAGTCCTCTTACTCTATGTAAAACAAATGTTAACTCTTCTAGACCCATAAGCTAATGATGTAGCCATTATTATTCCAGCCTATAAAGAAGGAAGCGAAAACCAGAGAAAGGTCAAGTAACTTGTCCAGGGTTGAACCCAAAAAGTCTAGCTTTAATCTGTATGTTCTGTTGACTTTTGAGACACTAAGTCCAAGTGTATAAATCAAGTATTTAGGTGCTTGTGAGATGGCTCAGCAGTTAACGGTGCTTGCTTATAAAGCCTGCTAGTCCAGTACCCACATAAAATCAAATGCGCAATGTAGTACATACATCTGGAGTTTGCTTGCAGCTACAAGAAGCTCAGTCTCTCTCTCTCTCTCTCTCTCTCTCTCTCTCTGTAAATAAATAAAAATAAAGTATTCAGAATCATGGAACTATAGGAGCAAAGACCAGTAACCTTGAGGTTGCAAGGATCCCTCTTTTCCAGCCCTTTGTAGTGGAGGTAATTGTAGATTCATGATTACCAACTTGCTCAGAAAAATTCCTAAAACATTACCCAATTGTTGGCATTATTCCCATTGTTGCAATCATCATTATGCTACAAGTTCTCCATCAGGAATGCCTCGAGACTCCCTGTGATTGGCTGCTCTTGCCAACTTTGTGCCTGAGTAGTGTGGGTTCTTTCTTTTCATATCCCCACAGTCTTTGTTATGGGTCCTTGTGTGAAGGACTTGTCATATACCACCATAAAGACTATTTTTGCATGTCTATCACTCTGACCCAGCAACCAGACCATATTTCTACACATACAATCACTATGTAAAACCAAACATATCTTTGCTAGGCTTTATGCCCTTAACCTCATATCTCAGATTGCCCAGATCCAGCAAGCACATAAACTGCTCCATGGAGTTTTATGAAATTATCCATACCATACTATCTGGAAACAAGTTAATATTTCATATGACTATACTTAAAACTTATCTGATCTAAAATGGTTTTCTTTCTCTGGAAATGAGAACAAGCCCAAACCAAATGTTAAGAAATAAACTCACACAGAAATAATTTATGATGCCTTTGAATTAGGCATTTTTAGCTTCTGCCTTAAGTAGATTGGATCTGTCAGATTTCACAATCCGGTTTTAGAAGTTTAACACCATGAACTAACATTACATAAAATATTGATAAACATTACAGATGTTTACATAAGGCAAGTTCATGATGGTCCTTTTCGGCTAATGAAGAGATGCACCAGGAAAACCTGGGCTTGTTCTTAGCTGTATATTCAGCATGAATAGGTAAAAGGGGAAAAAAATCACTACTAAACATTTGGGTCATACATAATCAATTTGACATTGTGTACCTCCTTGCATTTTTTTTCTGCTTGATTATATCTATGCACCATATATAGTAGCAGAAAGAATGTTAACTATTCTTTCTTAAACAAAAATTTAAAAAGAAAGATTATCTGTCAATATTCCATGATATGGTGTAAAATATTATCATCCACAGAGCCATAGTAATCAGTGCACAAATTCAGCTCTGCAACTTCCAAATTACTTTTCAGAGCTAAGTACAAGTTCACGGCCTCATTCCCAGTAGGGAAGCTGACAAATAAATAAAACTCACTGAAGAAAAGAAGCTGATTTCTTTAAGAAAAAAATGTGTTTCACGCATTAGGAAGGGATGAAGTAGATACACACCACATCACCCTGGGAATTTTCTAAATCTCTTGCCAACTAATAAACTGAACTTCGATGTCTTAATATTTGAGATTGTGTCATGAAAGCATATGGGAAAGTGGTTGTGCTGTAAATGTATTGCAGAAGATTGGTTTAATTTGCCTCTTCTCTTGCACATGCCATCAAGAAGTTACTGGGGAATGACTAGGTGCCATGGGAGTCAATTGCCAATTGAAACAATTGACTCCACTGAAGTGACTCATATAATTCAGAGTTTCAAATGTGGGTCATAGAGATGTATAAAGAATATGAACTCATTATATTGAAGGGATCATAGAAGGATGACTCTAGGAAAATATTTATCTTATGGGCAGAAATCTAGAATGCCAAGAACAAGACACAAATAGACTTGGAAGAGTCAATTCCTCTAAGTGATTTTTTTAAATTATTTTATTTATTTTCTCATTAGAGAGAAAGAAGCAAATAGAGAGAGAACGGGCATGCCAGTGCCTCTAGCTACTGCAAACAAACTCCAGATGAAGGTGCCACCTTGTGCATCTTGCTTTATGTGAATACTGGGAAGGTGAATCTTGATACTTAGGCATTTCAGGCAAATGCCTTAACCACTGAGCGATCTTTCCAGCCCGTTCTAGTTGATTTTGAGCTTTAAGTACTCCAGAAGCTCACAATTTTTTGATTCAATTATGTGGACTCAAATGATATTTTGACAAAGGTCACCAGTAAAACCCTGCCAACCAAACTCAAGGCCTTTGTTTCACTCCTCCCCTCTCCATTCAGTCAGGTTTAGTTCTGGTAGGCACATTTTCCTTCCAAAAGTCTTTTAGCTTCATATTGATCTACCTCTTACAATTCCAAGTGAGGGCTAACTTCTCAGCCTCATTTTTGGGTCTTTTCTTAATATTCACTCTTATAGTTGATTCTTTCTTTCCTTTACTACTTCAAATTACTTTTCTACTTCAAAATTTAATCAACTTTTAATGCATGCTTAAAATTTCTAAATGCCTGAATACACATGCAATATGCATCCCATTACCCATTGAAATTTTGTATCCTGCTTTCCTTATACTGCCTGGTATAAACCCCATTTCCCTCAACAAAGCTTATCTTGCTCAAGCTGGGATATTTTCTTCTCATTTACCTTCACACATCAACAGATCCTAAGTGTTATAAATTCTGCCCCTTAAAGACTTTCCTGTCTGTGTCACTCATTTAGTCCTTCCAAATTGTCCCTGTGAGTTTCATATAAGCAAGACCTCATGTTTGGAGCAAATATACCCCAAGAGAAATACAGAGCAAGTGAACTGAAAGTTCAGAAGAGGCCATTACTTCTTTAAATAGATTATTCACATATCTGTTCCTGATAACACAGGGCAAGAAAACACTTACTGATTACTGCTTCATAGAAAATCAGTCCAAAAGCTACTGGAAAACTAACATGAATATTATACCTCAAAGAGCAACCACTTAATGTAGAAAGAGTTATATTTGCAAATAATTTTTTTAATAGACAAAGCAAAAGTAAAGACCCATAATTTCTTCCCTTTCTTGTCTGGACAGCGGTTGGTAATGATACAATAGTAAAATAAGTATATGCATAGCAAAGAAAAACCATAGAAAATATATCAAAATATTATAACTTACAATTACTTTCTTTTTGATGCTTGTTTATATTGTTCAAATATTGTAGTTACATATAAAAATAATGTAGGATTTTAAAACAAAGTTTGTAGTCCTTCTGGTTTAGGTTAAATATGTCAGGCAATTTACAGATACATCTTTCAAATAATGGAGAATGTTCTAGAAATGGAGAAGATACTAGAGACAGAAATTTCTCATATATTTTCAAAACTACTACTGAACTCAAGGGTGACCTAGATAATATAATAGCATTTTTTATTCATAAAGTTTGCAAGTCCAGATGTGTAGGGAAAAGATAATAAAGTTATAATACCATTGTTCTTTTTTTTTCAAAACTCGAGTTCTCTTGCTAATAGCTAAGGATACAGATTTATTTAAAACATAACATGTTTCTGCTTCATAACAACATCTGTATTATTTTACATTTTTATTGGCAACTTTCACTGTACCCTGGTGATTTCTAGAAATCCTCATACTTTCCTGCTGGTCAAAATTTCCAAGACAATAATAAACAAATGATTATTAAGTATGATCTTTTTATTCTATGACCATGTACTCCATAAAAAGTGCTTGAAAAGACTGAGTTATTAACTTTAAGAGAAATTAGGCCCATATACCAGACCTCAACTGCAGAGATATTTTGTGAGGTAGAGAGGCCATCACACATAGACAGTAAAACATCCATGAGAACATCAGCATCTGGATTTCCAGTATATACATTCCCTATGGAATGTCCATTGTTCACAGAAGGGCGGTTATAGGACATAATCTAGAGTTTCTCACCTAGGAGTGATATAGACATCCAAGAGATATTTACTAATTACTAAAGAAAGTTCTGATTGTTCCATCTGGAGAATTACCCAGTGGGGAGAGTGCAAGATTTCTATTAAATATACTATTAAGTACAGGACACCCCAAGCAAGGAAATTTAATGTCTAAATGTCTATAGTACCTAAGATGAGAAGACCTAGGCTCAACCCATAGTTCCATAAATTGGTGCCTATTCCCAAAAGGTCCTATGCTCGACCCATTGTTGCTTCACAACTTCCCATCTTAGTGGCTTTCAAAATCTTCTGATAATCTTTTCCATATATTCCTTAGACCCATGTCCTCACCCTAAGCCCCTGATCCAACCCTGTCCAGCAGGCTCTTCAGATCCTTCCAAAGCACCTTTAAACTGTGCTAGGTCTATTTGCATAGGAATTGAAGGTCTGTCCCACTCTATCACAAAAATAATCTTGAGTGTGAAAATTGTTGCTTTAGTGTCCTCCAGTAGTGCATTGAATGTAATAGCTACTTAAGAAATGTTTGCCAAACTCATGACCTATCTTTAGATTGGCACCATCCCAAACAGTGATAACGACTCATGGTATGTCAAGCATAACTTCTCCCCTAAACTGCTTACATACTTGGGAAAAAATAATTAAAAGCACAAAAGTACTTAATGATTATCACATGTATAGTGGGGACAATAATTACTATACAAGATTTCTGGTAAGGGTGAATTCATCTGTAATGCACGTAAAACAGATAGTATTTCACAATCATGAAAACTTAAATATACATGAATGGATGAGGGTGTTTTGTACAAGCTGGAAAAGGATGGAAACCACTCTGTGCTAGTGAGAGGTTGTGCAAAGCAGAAAATGAGCAAAGGTGGTCTTTGTAGAGGAATTTTGCCAAACAGAACTATGGCATCTGAAAGTACACCCATGTGGTCCTCTTGTCTTTGTTACCATACAGTGTTCAGTAGAGGAAATAAGTTCTATGATTTGAATACAGTTTGCTCATCAAAGTTTCATAACCTAGAATCTTGGTTTCCAATGGAATGATAGGAAAAGATAGTGGGGTATTTCTAAAAGTAGGCACTCATGGATAGTTATTAGATCACAGGGGCAACAATCCTCAGGATTAATAACTGTTTCCTGGGGAGGCAGAGACAGAAGGATCCCTGGGGCTTGTTGTCTACATTATATAGCTAAATGTGTGAACTCTGGGTTCAGTGAGAAACCTTGTCTCAAAACAATAAGAGGGATACACCTGATGCCAACGTCTGGCTTCTACACATGTGTGCACACATGTGTACATGTACCCACATCTCATATGCATATGAACATGCATACACACACTAATGCATACTACACACATGTAAAAATGCACTATATTTATTAGAAATTTCCTAAATGTCTTAAGAACTCTGACTCTGAAGCTGGAAGCATAATAAAATCCTAGAGAACATTGGAAAAAAAGAAAGGTCTTCTATGGTATTATAGGCAAAGCAAGTAAAGATAATTTAATCAAAGGCATAACCACTTTCAAACCAACTAACAGCTGGCATATTGTTCTTAGCTGTGGAAGATATAAATAGATCATGAAACTGCGTTTGCTCATACATATTGTGCACACCAATGATTGTGCATTAATGTGGTTAAATTTTGTTTATAAAATAAAATATTTTGCCAGCATACTCTGGGTAAACAGACTCAGCAAAAACAATGAACAATGTCTGGGAGGAAAGAAAGTAAACTTAAGGAAGGTGGAGTAATACTTTCACATAAAAGTGAGAAATAGGAACTTATATAAGCATAGTTAAATAAGTACAGAAAGAATATAAATCATAAATTTAAGAAATGTGTATGCAAAACATGCTTAATATTAACTTCCTGTTACCCTGCTTTCTCTACGCCTATATTCCATATTTGGAAACAAAAACAACAAAGTGAAATAGTGATGACTTCATTTGTCTGGTAAGTGATTTTTTTTTTCTATGTTGAGGGATTTGGGTGTGCTCCAATTCTCTGGATAAATTCTTTTTAAAAATACGTTTTATTTATTTTTTTAAATAGTTGGAATCTTCACAAAGGGTTCCAATTTGAGGTACTAAGAATGTTTACTTTCAAACTGAGAGACACATCTGATTTTATTTTAAATTTTATCCTGAAGGAGCATATTACATATTTTAAGTCATTCTAGAAGGTGGCTTCCAAAAATCTCTCAGCTCATAGTATTTGCCTGACTGCAGCATTTCATCCACTTACTGATGTCTGAACACCACCAACACTTATAGCTAGTTAATTACATTGTGTGTTCATGGGTCTATATAGGGGTGTGTGTGTGTGTATGTGTACATTTCAGGTCATTTTGTTGCATCCAACATAGCCTTATGTATTTTGTATTTGGAATCCCACTCTACATCCAGGCAAAAAAAAAGCATCATAAAGCCAGGCATAATGGCACACGCCTTTAATTCCAGTACTTGGGAGGCAGTGGTAGGAGGATTGTCGAGAGTTCGAGGCCATCTTGAGACTACATAGTGAATTCCAGGTCAGCCTGGGCTAGAGTGAGACATTGCCTCAAAAAAAAAAAAAAAAAAAAAAAGAATCAGATAGTCTAATATGCAATGTATGGATATTTATGCAGCTATACACAGTCACACTCAAACTTATATTTCTGGTAGTAGATGTGTGTGTTCTATAAACAAAATTTGATAAATTTTGTCCTATTAATTTCGAATAAAATATGAAATGATCATGCATTTATGACAAGGATTCCTGCATTATCAAATGTGTTTCTTACTTGAGAGAATTTTGACCTCAAAAAGAACCAGATCTAACACATAAAATTTTCTATTTCTAGTGATAGGAAAATGTGTCTCTCGAATTTGTTTCTGGCTTCATACACTTCAAATCTTCCTTTTCATTCACTACCTGCACACATTGTTGATAAGTATCCTGGGGCATGTAATAATGCTGTCTCTACCCCTGTGCCTTGGGTAACACCACTATGTGTCTCCCCACAAGTAGAGTTAGTACAAAAACCATTCTCACACTAGAAAAACTGGTAAGATCATATACAAAATGGCCCAGTAATAAATAAATTAATGCATTTTGGGTGGGGGTGTCAAGATATATGTTCTTGCTGGGGATTTTGAACCTGCATTTTTTTTTTTTTTTTTTTTTGCTTATGAGTAATACTAGCTTAAAGGTAGCATTTATATTCTGAAAGCAACTTTGTCTTAGATTATTCCCACAGTCTACAGCATTTTAAACATCCCCCCACCATGAAAGAAAGTGTAAATGAGGGGATTTTGTATCAGATGTGAAAGTAGACTTAGCTAAATTTTGCTTAAATATTGTCACTTTTGCAAATTTTACAAAAATATGAACATTTGAAAATACCCAGGAGTTGTTCCTAGTATCCTCAGATAGACTTATTGGGCTAAAGCTTCATCAGTATCAAGGTTTTTCTACTGTTACATATTGGTTTTCTTTGTTTCTTTGTGAAAATAATTGTGTTATGGTAACTCCCAAACAAATACAAAACTTAGAACAGATGAAACTTACCACATGACTATCAAGTAAGGGCACGTCATAATTTTCACCATGCCTTTATCCTTTCTTCCCTCACTCCCCTCCCCTCAGGAATTATTTTCAAGCAAAACCTAGATGTACTATTTCACCTATAATTTTTATGTGTGTTTAACTTTATTAATTTTTGAGACAGAATTTTATCCTATATCCCAGGCTTACCTGGAACAAGATAACCCAGATTTGCCTTGCACTCATGGAAATCCTCCTGCCACAGCTCTTTAAATGTTGGGATCCCATCATGTCACACTCTAAGTTTTTACTTCCAGTGCAAAGTTTTCTGCCAAATATATCATTAACCATATTTTTTTTGAATTCTTCAAGGAAAATTGAAGTTGTATCCACTATTTTCATAAGAAACTGACTCATTTAACACTACTTATTTTTAACATTTACAATAGGAACAAGATTTTAGGTGAGCTGACAATGACCTTCCTCTGCAATAGAGCTGTGAATAAACTTCTGTCCCATGAATACCAATATTATATCTTTCTCATTGTTATTAATAGGCAATTACTTATCATCATTCTTACTTCCAAACAAATACACACAGAATGACAAATGTAATTTTTCATCATATATTACATTATTCTAGCCAAAACCAAATAAGATTTTTCAGTATTGAGGAATGTTCTGTATATAAGGTATAAAGAAAACAACTAAACACATACATACACATACACACACACACACACACACACACACACACACACACACACACAAAGTATTAACATATTATTAGTTAAGGTTACCTAGGTCATAAAAATTCCATAATAATATGATTTTTGTATAATTTATATTTCACTATACATCATATTAATATATCATAAGGCATGCCTAAAGGAAAAATGCATTAAAATCCTATTACTAGACTTTTAATTGAAACTAGAAGACAAAATTTAAGTTAAATATTTTAGTTCAAGGATAAATTTATGATATTTTATTAATTTCATTAGTAAAATAAAGCCTATTGAGACCCTCTACCCTGAAGAAATTTGTTTTAGAGCTATAAATGTTCCAACATAAGAAGAAAAACAAAATGTAAGGATGTGAGAGAGTGTTGGTATGTCTTGGCTCAAGAATTGCTGCAATATTAGAGAGAATGATAAATTCTTTTATATTTTGGAAGTGCACTCTGGGCCAGAATCTAAGGGTTCTGAGGTAAATTTACCCTCCCAGAATTTATGATCAACCTAACCAGACAATTCCACACAGAGATACAACCCAATGCTGCACTTCTTTTAGTCAGGGAGTTGCAGGGGCTTTCATAGAAGAGATAAAACCAGGGATGACCCCACCATCCTTCTGGGTGTGCTTTCACCATCAAGAGGAATAGCTCTGTGCAGAGTAGAGGAGAATGGGAAGAGACAGCATTGGTCAGGAGTACTGCTGCCATTAAAGAAAGAGATGGGACTTCCAGTAAATATGTCAGCATAGGAACCACACCAAAGCAGCCTAGGGGAGAAAAAGACAAAAACAAAAACAAACAAAAAAAAAACCAGCAAAGTACACACTTTTACTAAAAAGTGAGGTATATAAGAAATTAAAGTGGCAGCAGAGAAGTAGGAGAGATGCAGGGCATCCAGAACCCACAGAGGCAGACAGAAGCAGTTCCAGCAGCTGCACTGGGTCTGCAGGGCCACAGCAGCGAGGCTCAGCTTGAGCTGCAGGAAAAGCTAGGTGAGGAGATTTTCCACTCACACCAGAGCTCTTCACAAACTCAAGAAACTTGAAGGGAGAAAGGCAGTGAACGACGGAGGAACAGATGACAAGGTAGAGGATCATGTGGACCAGCCAGAGAACTAGAGCAACCATCGACAGCCTCCCCTACCCCAATGGTAGGGCCCAGCTCCGGCAAACACAGCAGCAGTCCAGTGACCCAGTCAGCCTACTTGAACGCACAGTGCACCAAAGAGGGACCCAAACAGAAGCACAAGTGCTAATTGTACCTTCCATATCAGGATAAATTATTTGTTAAATCTAATGGATGGACAGATTTGCCATCCCTAAATAAGCTATATTTTGGGCTTGTTATGTGTTGATTCTTGATTTATAGTGGTTTTCTTTCCTCTTCTGTTATACATTAGGGAAAGGTCTCACTTGGTCACACACTGACTTGGGACCCTCAACAGACCAGAAATCTTAACCTCCTTGTTGATAGAGGCTCTGGTTATCATAATACCTACTCTTGGATAAATACTCTGTGTTGTTTTTCATTGAATGTGTACATTGTTTAGTTAAATTTTAGAATCTATCTGTATTTTATTCCACCCAGCCTACTTGAATACTCTCACAGCAGGTAAACCCAACACCAAGGTTCACTTTTGTAGACACTCTGAGAGACTTATGAGCCACACCTAACACCTTAAGTTCCTACCCTGAAGATATATAACATCAGATTGATTGATAAATCTAATAGTTCCCAGCTAATAAGGGCGACTGGGGGAAATGACCAATATCTGTCCAAGCAACTCATTGTCTAACCTAACTAGCAGCAAATAACCTGATGTGATGACCACACAAGTGCAATAGTGGCACACACCCATGGTGAGGAACTAACTGCTCTTGATTTGGCTAACTGATCCACTCAGTGGTACTAGACCCATAGCTGGAGCTGGGAAACAAGTCAGAACCATACCCAAACACAAGCCCACTCTACAATATCAAGCTACCATCAATCATGGGGTATAAGAGGGCCTATACCTATCAAACTATCTATCAAAAAAGTAGGTGTTATCTCAATTTTTCGGGTGCTAACTTACTCTCCATTGGAGAATCTGCTTCTCTTTTTCAGATAGATGCAGATCCTAAGGAGAGAGCTGCCGCAACATACCTCAAAAGGGCCCTGGCTGAAACTAAGGACAAATGGCGAAACAAGCAAGGGTGATGTTTTCCTGTGAACCGGATACCAGCACAAAGGGGAAGGAGACTAACACAGAGAAAAATCAACTCCTACCAAGTCAGAGAGCCAGAGCCTCAGAGGCCCCCGACACCTCAGCACTGAAGCAGACCAAAAATGAACCCAACATGGCTCAGGGAAATTTTGCGGAAGAGGGGGTGGAAAGGATGTCAGAGTCACATGTTGGGTCATGATTTGCAGAGACATTTATCATACCAATAACTGTGGGCTAACTCCACAATGCACGACCCATTTACATCAACAAGGAGGTTCCAATGGGAGGGGGTAGATCATAGATGAGCCTAAACAATGGTACCAAACTGCCTGTATTTGCTGAAAAGAAAACTAATAAATTAAATTTAAAAAAAGAATCAGTAAGACCATAAAAAAGAAAGAAAATCCAAGCATTAAATTAATCCAAGATACAAAAATATATACATTACTACATAAGAAACACCAAAAATCAAGACAATATAAGTCCACCAAAAAGAATTAATGCATCAGAAATGCCTTCCAGTGAGAAAGAGTTAGAGGGAATGCCTGAGAAAGATTTCAAAAGAATGATTATAAATATGTTCAAATAAGTCAAAGAAGAAATCAAAGGAATGAAAGAAGACACAGGACACCAATTTAATGAAATAAAGAGGTCAATACCATACCAATACCATACATAAATAAGGAAATATTAATAATAAAGAAAAACCAGTCAGAATTACTAGCAATGAAGAACACACTTAATGAAATACAAAAAAAAAAAAAAAAAGACTCCATAGAAAATCTCACCAGCAGAATGGATGAAGGAGAGGATAGAATATCTAAGCTAGAAGACCAGGTGGCAGATCTAATACAGTCCAACAAACAGAAAGACAAACTAATAGAAAAGTATAAATGGGAATTTTAAGATATTAAGGACACTATGAAAAGATCAAACATAAGAATTCAGGGTAAAGTAGAAGGAGAATAAATTTCACTCCAAAGGCATAGTAGGCATCTTCAACAAAATCAAAGAAGAAAACTTGCCCCAAATTGGGAAAGAGGTGCCAATGCAGATACAGAAATCCTTTAGAACACCAACCAGACAAAACCTGGAAAGAACATCTCTTCATCATATTATAATCAAACTGCAAAACACAAAAAACAAAGAACAAATATTGAAAGCAGTTAGAGTGAAAAATCAAGTTACCTGTAAAGGCAAACCCATTAGGATTACAGCAGATTACTCAACACAAACTTTAAAAACAAGAAGGGTTTGGAGTGATATATTCCAAGTTCTGAAAGATAGCAACTGTTAACCAAGGTTACTTTACCCTGCAAAGCTATCCATTCAAATAGACGGAGAAATAAGGATATTCCATGACAAAATCAGGCTAAAGGAGTATTTAAAGACAAGACCAGCTCTACAGAAAATACTTGAAATAATCCTCAATGCTGAAGAGAAAGAAAAGCACACATATAAGGAACCTAGAGAAAACAAACAATACTCAAATACTAGTTAAAACAAGAGAGCAAAGGAAAAACCAGAAGAACTACAAAAAATGGCAGAAAATAAATACATACCTTTCAATAACATCTCTTAATATAAACAG